>NW_027101699.1:7500-140712 GCF_035609145.1 Eleutherodactylus coqui
AGATGGCAGTACAGGCTGCTTGTGGGGGACATTCATAGAAAGTAAAGAGGAGGTGACCGTGTGAGCGTCCCACCACGTCTCTTCTGTGTGTTGTGAGTCTCAGGGCTCAACTTTAGCAAATGGTTTCCCACGTGGCAGTGCGGCTCCAGCAGACGACCCATACACTGGAAGGCTATGCAGTTGTAATCCCAGCAGAAGTGGCCGACCTGTGAGGAAGAGAGAGAACAATCACCACCATCAATGTCACCGCCATCATCACCACCATCACCAATGTCATAGTCACCGCCATCATACTACCGACAGCGGCAGGGCACCACTATGGGTTCCAACATGGCACCCACCTACGCTAACACCTATATGCGTGCTTTTGAGGAGGACTATGTCTATCCGTCTGCTCGTTGGAGGAATGTTACTTGTTGGTATCGATTTCAAGACGATGTGTTTGTCCTTTGGAGGGGGAACCGACCTTGAATTGAATTGAATGGGTTTTACCCGCAACATAAGATTCACTATGGTGTCATCTCGTGAGTCCATCCAATTCCTGGATGTACGGGTGTCGATTATCAACTCTTTGTTTAAAACTGATTTGTTCACGAAAGCTACAGACCATAATTTGTTACTGGTATATAGTAGCAACCATCCAAGATGGATGTTGCACTCTCTTCCATGGTCACAAGTGCTGCAGGTTCGCCGCATTACGGATGAGGAGATGGTTGACACCCGACTTGATGAAATGTGTGTAAGATTTATGAATAGAGGATATCCTCCTCAGTTGTTAAAAAGTCCTGTGCAAAGGTAAAAGAAATAACTAGAGCAGAATTGTTCAATATCAAAACTCAAACCCCTAGGGAAGCAAGAATTCCTTTTATTTTAACTTTTGGCTCAGAGAATGGCAGGGTAAGGAACATCATTCGGCAACATTGGCCAATCATCGGCAAGTGCTGTGGTACAGTCCCAGAATTCACTAGACCCCCCATGATGGCTTACAAGAGGAGTCAAAACCTGGGGGACAGGTTGGTATGGCCCCTCATACCCCCAGTGAGAGGTTTGGTGTAACATACCATATTACCTGTGAAGAAGGGTAATTTTCCCTGTATGGCATGTTCATGCTGTGGGAATATTGTGAAGGGTGATCATTTTAGATACCCTCTGAAAGGATAAAAATACCATCTGAAAGAGAGATTCACGTGTGCAACGTCTTTTGTGGTGTACTTTGACGTGCCCATGTGGCCTGGGCTATGCTGGGGAGACGAGCATAGAGGCCACAAAAATATGGTACATGCCAGTAAAATAGATCTACCTGTCCCCAAACATTTTAATGAATTCAAACACTGTAAGTCAATTAAAATTTAGAATTATACACTGGGTGGCTCCCCTGCCTAGAGGGGGCGACAGATTGGGTTTGTTGAAACGTAAAGAGCTCAAATGAATTTATGAGCTTAATACCATGGCTCCATTGGGCTTGAATTTGGAGGATCCATACACAGTACATCAAAAGGGAGCTCCACTTCTGTATTGAGGTGTGTCATGTTGGAAACCTGGATGTGTCTCTGGTCCGCCAGTATATTTGCTATTTTTTGCTATTTAAATATAGGTTGACGTTATTGTTGACGTTTACATTTTTTTATAGGATTTGGGGTGGTCTCTCACTGGCGATTTTTTCTTTCTTGCGCTGCGAGAGCATGAGAAAACTCTCGCCTCGCAGCGCAAGAAAGACGCCGGTATAGAACCGGCATATCGCTAGTGGTTTCAATGGGGCCAGCGGCAGCAGCGTTAGCCCCATTGAAAACATAGGGAGAATGCCGCGGACTTCTGCCACAGCTGTGACAGAAGCCCGCGGCATTCTATCCTATCTGCTGCCGATCCTATTGAAAGCACTGCTTTGTCAAGCCCCGCGGAATGATTATCAGGGAAGGGCTTGAAATATAAACTCTTCCCCGATAATCAGCAAAAAGTGTTTAAAAAAATTTTTTTTAAAATTTACTCACCTCTCCAGCCCTCAGACGCGTCCTCCTGGTGGCTCCCCTGCACTGCTATTAAGCTCTTTCAGCAGTCGGGATTTAAAAATCCCCGCCTCCTGAAAGGGCTGTGCAGATTGGCTGAGGGCTCAGCCAATAGCAGCTACTGCTTAGCCATTGGCTGAGCCCTCAGCCAATGACACATAGCCCTTACCTATTCAGTCATGGGTAGTTTAGCCGTGCATTGGTTCAGCAAGCTTGGTTATGTTCCGAGTTTATAACTCCAGTGTCATATAAATATACTCCCATATATATACAGGAGTAATTCCATATATATAGTGCACTGCTTTAGTTAACTTGGCTATGATCCAGGGTTTATGACTCCAGTATCATATAGATATACTTACCTATATGTACAGTAGTAATCCTGATGGAGAAGCTGATAGCTGCGCTAATAATAATTGGCGTGGTAGTGC
Organism: Eleutherodactylus coqui; assembly: GCF_035609145.1. NCBI lineage: Eukaryota > Metazoa > Chordata > Amphibia > Anura > Eleutherodactylidae > Eleutherodactylus > Eleutherodactylus coqui. Next base: position 9,935 of record NW_027101699.1, read on the forward strand.
ACATGATCTTTGAGGTTGATAAATATGTTTATTTTTCTACATAGTAATGATATAGGCAGGTTAATATTGATTACCATGACAACGGCTCAGATATAGGGTAATTGTGAGTGGCGATGATAATCTTGCGTTAGCCCGTGTGCTCGTGCATGCGCAGTTCGTGCACCGGCTCTGAAGCTGTTTTGACGTCACCAGCAGAAGTCTTGTGTGGTCTCTGAATTCCCGCGAATGTGCCTAAGGAATATTGAGATGCAAGTTACACAGAACATGGCGGACCATACACATGCAAGGTGATTACATGGGTTAATGTTATGTTCAGCTGTATTACAAAGGTGGTTATTGGCGAATGCAGTCTGTGCATAATATATCGTGCATTGTATTGGTGTGCTATTTGTGAGCGGAATAAAAAGTTCCATGATATTATTGTCTGATATATATATATATATATATATATATATATATATATATATGCATGTTTTAATATTTGATGTATTAAACGAATATAAAATATGGAACATTTGAAGAAAACATTTGGAAGCTGCTAATTGTTCATTAATAGAACTTGAAGATCAAACCATGATATGTCAAAATGCATATTCCAGCCCTAAATTGTATGTTTATTTTATGTTTCTTGATCACATTATGAAATAGTGATATGATGGCTACAAATAGACAAAGGGTGGATTGTGGTGCCAATATAATTGACTATTTGTAGCCCTCCATTTTGTCCTTCATCCTCCATTTTGTATTTTCTTTTATTCTCCATTCTGCATTTTACATACGAATAGCTATGAACATTCATGTGGACTTCAAACCTGTTTGGTGTAGGAAGCTTTGATGTAACTGTGAAATGTGTATGTGACTTGTTAGTTCTTTGTATAAGATAGAGGTCTAACATATGTATATTGGTCTTACTTATACAGAACAATGCTACCTGCTTTTACTACAATTCCATTTGTATAGGTTTGTTTGAGCTCTGTCCATATACATTGTATGGCCATGAATCTGTTGAGTCTTGTTAATCCTGTGATACCATCAGCATTGTCTAGGGAATTGAGTTGTTGATTCTGAACCTTTGATCAAAGAAACTGGCTACTTCAGATGGTGGTGGGGGGGTCCAATTGAAAGCACATGGCATAGGAATGTCTTTGTCCTTGACAAACAGAGAGGAGAAACAGGATGTTTCTCTCATGAAGCTAAATTCAAGAATGAACTGAGCGTGCTCACTGAAGTTCCTCCCAGATGGATGACATCACAAGCTACCTCACAAATACCTCCCTCTGAGAACGACCAATCGGCTCGCTATATACTGTAACTGTATTCCTAAATTACTTCATTTCCTGTGTTAAACTTATTTAAGTTTTACGCGCGCTTAATAAAGACAGAGTTTTCTTCGGGGGCACATGATGTAGACGTGTGATCTTTGAAAGGCTCTCCAGGCCTGCACATATTATCTTAATTTGGAAACGCACAGTATATCGAAATAGCGAATTTTGCGCTAACATATTCTTGACAAAGACCTAATAACAACAGAGGTCGAAACGTTGCAACCATACTTCTGATGGAGAAATAAAAGTTATTTTATTGATTTTTGCATCGTGGTGCTGCCATGGATTTTCCCTTTATCACCACCATCACCAATGTCATAGTCACCATCATCACCACCACAAATGTCGCCGCCATCATCACCAATGTCATAGTCACTTTCATCACCGTCACCACTACCAATGTCGTCGCCACCACTATCATCACCAATGTCATAGTCACCACCATCGTCATCGTCACCATCACCAATGTTGCAGCCATCATCACCAATGTCATAGTCACCACCATCATCACTGTCACCACCACGAATATCACCGCCATCATCACCACCATCACCAATGTCATAGTCACCATCATCACCATCACCACCACAAATGTCACCGCCATCATCACCAATGTCATAGTCACTTTCATCACAGTCACCACCACCAATGTCGTCGCCACCACTATCATCACCAATGTCATAGTCACCATCATCACCATCACCACCACAAATGTCACCGCCATCATCACCAATGTCATAGTCACTTTCATCACAGTCACCACCACCAATGTCGTCGCCACCACTATCATCACCAATGTCATAGTCACCACCATCGTCATCGTCACCATCACCAATGTTGCCGCCATCATCACCAATGTCATAGTCACCACCATCATCACTGTCACCACCACGAATATCACCGCCATCATCACCACCATCACCAATGTCATAGTCACCATCATCACCATCACCACCACAAATGTCACCGCCATCATCACCAATGTCATAGTCACTTTCATCACAGTCACCACCACCAATGTCGTCGCCACCACTATCATCACCAATGTCATAGTCACCATCATCACCATCACCACCACAAATGTCACCGCCATCATCACCAATGTCATAGTCACTTTCATCACAGTCACCACCACCAATGTCGTCGCCACCACTATCATCACCAATGTCATAGTCACCACCATCGTCATCATCACCATCACCAATGTTGCCGCCATCATCACCAATGTCATAGTCACCACCATCATCACTGTCACCACCACGAATATCACCGCCATCATCACCACCTTCACCAATGTCATAGTCACCATCATCACCACCACCAATGTTGCCGCCATCATCACCACCATCACCAATGTCATAGACACCACCATCATCACCGTCACCACCACCAATGTCGCCGCCATCATCACCACCATCATGACCGTCACCACCATCAATGTCGCCACCATCATCATAATCACCACCAACATCAGCACACAGGATTTTTACACTGAACAGCTCAAATAAAATAAAAGACTTTTATCCCTTAAATCATCTTTTTCTCCTCAGATTTGACATTCAAGCCACAGGCGGCACTACCGCAAGGACGCTCAGACAACGCAGGCCTAGCCAGCACTACCGCAATTCACACTCAGATGACACTAATGCAAGGCACACTCAGACGACGCAGACCAAGACAACATAGCAAGCAGGTCAGGAATCTCAATAAGCCCAACACTACAGACCTCCAGGTGTCCTAAGGTCACCTGTTTGCTGAAGGCCAGGTTTACGCCGTCCGCATTCCGCTTCGTGTCTCGTGTGAATTTTGTCTTCTTGTAAATAGGATCGGATTTAGTGACTAGAGCAAAGTCACAATCGGAAAAAGGTGAAAAGTCAGAAGAACACTTACCCCTCCTACCCCCCCTTCCCACACAGCCTCTGGTGGACCTCTCTAAGCCCCCGGACACCCCCCTACAGCCACCTGCGGCCCACTCTACAGCCCCCTCACACCCCCTACAGCCACCTGCGGCCCACTCTACAGTCCCCCCACACACACCTACAAACACCTGTGGTCCACTCAACAGGCCCCCCACACACCATACGACTAGTCATCCTGCTGAGGGCACCACCATTAGGAAATCCAGCTGCCATGAAGGGGGCACTTGTCCATAGAGTGGTAAGTAGGTGGTGTCATATCCACATGCTGCCAGGACCCGGGGACTAGCAGAACAGCTACCTGTGGCCCACTCTACAGCCCCCTCACAGACACCCCTGCAGCCCACTCTACATCCCCCCCCCCACACACACACTCCCCTACAGCCACCTGTGGCCCACTCTACAGCCGCCCCACACCCCTACAGACACCTGCGGCCCACTCTACAGCCCCCCCACACGCCATACGACCAGTCATCCTGCAGAGGGCACCACCATTAGGGAATCCAGCTGCCATGAAGGGTGCACTTGTCCATACAGTGGTAAGTAGGTGGTGTCATATCCACATGATGCCAGGACCCGGGGACTAGCAGAACATTGCCCATCACACTAGTAACCTATTATTAACCCCTCCAATACTGCCCCCGCAGGCTTGTCTTCTGCCCACCCCCACTAGTAACCCCTTCAATACTTTCCCCTGTGGTAACCCATTATTAAGCCCTCCAATACCGCCCCCGCAGACTAGTCTTCTTCCCACCCACACTAGTAACCCCTACAGTACAGCCCCTTGTGGTAACCAATCATTAACCCCTCCAGTACTGCCCCCTGGGGTAACCCATTAGCAGTATAACAGCCGGGCGCTCTGAGCAGAGAACAGCTGGATGCAGAAGACAAGCGGCGCCGCTTGTCTTTTGCATTCCCCGCTCGGAGCATGAGGCGATCACTCAACGTTTGAGCAATCACTTTGCGCTGTAAATGCACACAGCGATTATTGCTCAAAAGTCACTCAAAAGGCATCTTTTGAGTGATAATCCTTGTGTCTAAATAGGCCTTTAGTTACCATACAGTTTAGAAGGTTTTGGTATTTTCTTTTTTATATAATGTGTATCCCTACTAATTGTTCTATTAGTAACCTACTATTTCATGGGGTCCACACTGCATTATAAAGACCTCCTCCAGGGAGCAGCCCAGAGCACCATGACACCGACAACCATCCTTATGTTGTTGTGTAACTGACGTACCATATTATATATAGTGTGATAGACATGATGATTAGTTAGCGTAAAATGTCTATTGATTTGTACTAAACTAGATGTATTACGCAGCTGTAGTGGCTTTAACTCTTAGAGGCTAATGACTGCATAATTTCATTATAGTAATTGCTGGACAATGGCATGGTGAAAGATGTGTGTGTGGTATAATGTTGACTTGGCACAAAGTTCCACAAGCAGCCTCTTAAAGAGTTAAGTCACATTCCAATACTGAAGAAGAGTATCCAGCCCCTCCCCCACACTGAAACTTCTCCAACAAAAGAGATACTTTCAGTTTTGACCGCATGTTGAAAGAACAAAGGACTGGCTTACACACTGGACTTTGGAGAGGGGTGGGGGATTCTATATGATCTGACAAATGAGAATCCTATATTTTACTGATGTAATCTGTTGCACGCCCATAAAAGGGCAGGTATCATGTGTTACAATAAAGCCTGAGGCTCTACACATTGTAGGGCAGACTCAGCTTAGACCGGCACTTGTGTCTGATCTGGTCGATGATGTGTGCACACTATACAATTTGGAAGCTACAGAATACCCCGAAACCTGCTGGAGGAAAATATGATCCAGTTCAATAGTGTAGTAGTGCAGTACACAGAAGGGCCTGTAGAGGGCCAGAGACAGGACTTCTATTGCGAGTTTAACCAAGGGGTGGAGCAGGAACCAGATAAAAGCCAGTTCCTGCCAAAGAGTCACGTGCCTCCTGATTGGCTGGAATTGGCACGTGACGGGGCGGAGCTACACGGAGCCCCATTGAGAAGAGAAGAAGACCCGGACTGCGCAAGCGCGTCTAATTTGGCCATTAGACGGCGAAAATTAGACGGCAACCATGGAGACGAGGACGCTAGCAACGGAGCAGGTAAGTGAAAAACTTTTTATAACTTCTGTATGGCTCATAATTAATGCACAATGTACATTACAAAGTGCATTAATATGGCCATACAGAAGTGTATAGACCAACTTGCTGCCGCGGGACAACCCCTTTAAAGTACATCTTCAACAAGAGTTAGAAGAGGTTTCTGTGGAGCTTGGTCTCCAAAAGGAGCTTGTGTCCAAACTAAGAAAGACGCAGCAAATATGTGAACAGCAGCTTACAGAGGAGAAAATCAGGTCTGCAAGATATGTCACTGAACGCGAGCGTGCTGAAGAAAGGGTCCGTATGAAAGAGACCGAAGTGTTAACTTTAACACACACCCTGAAAATGATACAGGGATGGAAGAGAAACGGTATGAGCACCCGGCATGCTGGGTCACGGTTGAAGAGCACGACAGTGAAATCCTAAAAGAGGTGGAAGCGATAAATCAGCTGTTTTGTCTTCAAACTGATGTCTATGATGAACTTGAGAAGTTTACAGTGAGTCTTCAGCAAGAAGTAGAAGACATTAGTGTGGAGCTTGGTTACCAATGTCAGATGGTGTCCAATTGGGAGAAGAAACAAAAGATGGGTGAACAGTGGCTTACTGAGGGGAAGTCCGTGTCCCCTAAAGTTGCAAAAGAAAGGCGTAACCAGCGGGTGTGCACTGAAATGCAAGACTGGATTAGCACCAAGACGGATGCTGAGAAGAGAACCCTGATATGGGAAAAGCCAAAAGGTGTGTTCCAATGACCGGTAGAAGAAATGGAGATCCTGTTGGAGAATATTAAGAAAGAAGCGCTAACCTTGAAGCACCCCCTGAAGGTGGTATCAGAAGAAAAAGTGGTATTGCAAAAGTCCGCTAAGAAATTAAATGCAAAGGTGAAGCTCTGGAAGTCAAAGAGTCATACTGCTGAAAAGAGGGTTCAGAGACTAGTGCGTTCTAGGAGACAGTTCAGACAGCAAGTAAAAGAGAAGGGCTTGTGGAAGAGTCCCGATAATGATGCTGGAAAGCGAACTCTGGTACAAAGAGAACGCAAAGGCGTGGTCCAACAAGCGGTGGCAGGAATGAAGAATTGTAAAAACAAGACGCAAGTGGTGAAATGTACCAAATTAGATGAAGGTGACCTGGGCACTCCAGGTGAACAGTTTGTAAAGACTTGGACGGTCTGGAAGAAAGACATCACTTCTGTAAACAAAAGAAAAGTCATTAAGGTGGGACCTGAGCAAAAGATACAAACTAAACAGACCTCTGAAGTACAAGAGGCCAAGATGTAGGCAGAAGGTGAGGCTACTGAAGCTGAGAAGGTTTCAGAAGTGGCAGCAGAAATCTTGGAAGAACTGCAGCAAGAGTATAATGACCTCAAAAAGCAAACCCAGAAGGTGAAGAAACAGATGGTCCAGATGGTAGAAGCCGATCACAGGGATGCTGGCTCCAAGGACCCACTCATCAGGGAACTGCCCACTGCCAAGCAAAAGTCAGAGGTAAAGGAACTTTAAAGAATGCTAATGGTTCTAACCAAGGACAACACTGTACTAAGAGAAGAAATAGAATTGTTACAAAGGTGCAGCTGACATGTTCGGGCGAAAGATTGGATGTAGGGGGTAAAGGAGAGATCGGCGTTGAATATGACCCCAAGGCAGCGGGCATGCTGGGAGTTATGGTGGCGCCACACACTGAAATCTCATGTGAACGGGCCCTTACTATACAATAACAATCGGCCCTTGACGGCAACCATAAGGCTGATGTGGCCCTCGCTAATAATGAGTTTGACACCGCTGATCTCTACTACATACAGTACATTAGCTGTATACTTCTGGAGGGACAGTACAAAAATTACATTATAATGTATACACACCTATATATGGTCTATACTATACATCCACCATATACATCTATACCTATATACAGTCTATACTATATACTGTACACCCACCGTATACTTCTGGAGGGACAGTATATACATCTATACCTATATACAGTCTATACTATATAATGTACATCCTCTGTATACTTCTGGAGGGGCAGTATATACATCTATACCTACAATATAGTCTATTCTATATACTGTACTCCCACCTTATACTTCTGGAAGGACAATATATATATATATATATATATATATATATATATATATATATATATATATATATATCTATACCTATAATACAGTCTATACTATATACTGTACAGCCTGCCATATACTTCTGGAGGGACAGTATACACATCTATACCTATAATACAGTCTATACTTTATGCTGTATATCCTCTGTATACTTCTGGAAGGACAGTATATACATCTCTACCTATATACAGTCTATACTATTAACTGTACATCCGCTGTATATTTCTGAAGGGGCAGTATATACATCTATACCTACAATATAGTCTATTCTATATACTGTACTCCCACCTTATACTTCTGTGGTGGCTGTATATACATCTATACCTATATACAGTCTATACTATATACTGTACAGCCTGCCATATACTTCTAGAGGGGCAGTATATGCATCTATACCTATATACAGTCTATACTATATACTGTACAGCCTGCCATATACTTCTAGAGGGGCACTATACACATCTATACCTATATACAGTCTATACTATATACTGTACAGCCTGCCATATACTTCTGGAGGGACAGTATACACATCTATACCTATATACAGTCTATACTTTATGCTGTATATCCTCTGTATACTTCTGGAAGGACAGTATATACATCTCTACCTATATACAGTCTATACTATTAACTGTACATCCGCTGCATACTTCTGGAGGGACAGTATATACATCTATACCTACAATATAGTCTATTCTATATACTGTACATCCTCTGTATACTTCTGGAGGGACAGTATATACATCTATACCTATAATACAGTCTATACTATACATCCTCTGTATACTTCTGGAGGGGCAGTATATACATCTATACCTATATACAGTCTATACTATATACTGTACATCCTCTGTATACTTCTGGAGGGGCAGTATACACATCTATACCTATAATACAGTCTATACTATATACTGTACATCCTCTGTATACTTCTGGAGGGACAGTATATACATCTATACCTATATACAGTCTATACTATATGCTGTACATCCTCTGTATACTTCTGGAGGGGCAGTATATACATCTATACCTATATACAGCCTATACTATATACTGTACACCCACCGTATACTTCTGGAGGGACAGTATATACATCTATACCTATAATACAGTCTATACTATACATCCTCTGTATACTTCTGGAGGGACAGTGTATACATCTATACCTATAATACAGTCTATACTATATACTGTTCATCCTCTGTATACTTCTGGAGGGGCAGTATATACATCTATACCTATATACAGTCTATACTATATACTGTACATCCTCTGTATACTTCTGGAGGGACAGTATATACATCTATACCTATATACAGTCTATACTATATACTGTACATCCCCTGTATACTTCTGGAGGGGCAGTATATACATCTATACCTATAATACAGTCTATACTATACATCCTCTGTATACTTCTGGAGGGGCAGTATATACATCTATACCTATAATACAGTCTATACTATATACTGTACATCCCCTGTATACTTCTGGAGGGGCAGTATATACATCTATACCTATAATACAGTCTATACTATACATCCTCTGTATACTTCTGGAGGGACAGTATATACATCTATACCTATAATACAGTCTATACTATATAGTGTTCATCCTCTGTATACTTCTGGAGGGACAGTATATACATCTATACCTGTAATACAGTCTATACTATATACTGTACATCCTCTGTATACTTCTGGAGGGACAGTATATACATCTATACCTATAATACAGTCTATACTATATACTGTTCATCCTCTGTATACTTCTGGAGGGACAGTATATACATCTATACCTGTAATACAGTCTATACTATATACTGTACATCCTCTGTATACTTCTGGAGGGACAGTATATACATCTATACCTACAATATAGTCTATTCTATATACTGTACATCCTCTGTATACTTCTGGAGGGACAGTATATACATCTATACCTGTAATACAGTCTATACTATATACTGTACATCCTCTGTATACTTCTGGAGGGACAGTATATACATCTATACCTATAATACAGTCTATACTATACATCCTCTGTATACTTCTGGAGGGACAGTGTATACATCTATACCTATAATACAGTCTATACTATATACTGTTCATCCTCTGTATACTTCTGGAGGGGCAGTATATACATCTATACCTATATACAGTCTATACTATATACTGTACATCCTCTGTATACTTCTGGAGGGACAGTATATACATCTATACCTATATACAGTCTATACTATATACTGTACATCCCCTGTATACTTCTGGAGGGGCAGTATATACATCTATACCTATAATACAGTCTATACTATACATCCTCTGTATACTTCTGGAGGGGCAGTATATACATCTATACCTATAATACAGTCTATACTATATACTGTTCATCCTCTGTATACTTCTGGAGGGACAGTATATACATCTATACCTATAATACAGTCTATACTATATACTGTTCATCCTCTGTATACTTCTGGAGGGACAGTATATACATCTATACCTGTAATACAGTCTATACTATATACTGTACATCCTCTGTATACTTCTGGAGGGACAGTATATACATCTATACCTATAATACAGTCTATACTATATACTGTTCATCCTCTGTATACTTCTGGAGGGACAGTATATACATCTATACCTGTAATACAGTCTATACTATATACTGTACATCCTCTGTATACTTCTGGAGGGACAGTATATACATCTATACCTACAATATAGTCTATTCTATATACTGTACATCCTCTGTATACTTCTGGAGGGACAGTATATACATCTATACCTGTAATACAGTCTATACTATATACTGTACATCCTCTGTATACTTCTGGAGGGACAGTATATACATCTATACCTATAATACAGTCTATACTATACATCCTCTGTATACTTCTGGAGGGACAGTGTATACATCTATACCTATAATACAGTCTATACTATATACTGTTCATCCTCTGTATACTTCTGGAGGGGCAGTATATACATCTATACCTATATACAGTCTATACTATATACTGTACATCCTCTGTATACTTCTGGAGGGACAGTATATACATCTATACCTATATACAGTCTATACTATATACTGTACATCCCCTGTATACTTCTGGAGGGGCAGTATATACATCTATACCTATAATACAGTCTATACTATACATCCTCTGTATACTTCTGGAGGGGCAGTATATACATCTATACCTATAATACAGTCTATACTATATACTGTTCATCCTCTGTATACTTCTGGAGGGACAGTATATACATCTATACCTATAATACAGTCTATACTATATACTGTTCATCCTCTGTATACTTCTGGAGGGACAGTATATACATCTATACCTGTAATACAGTCTATACTATATACTGTACATCCTCTGTATACTTCTGGAGGGACAGTATATACATCTATACCTATAATACAGTCTATACTATATATTGTTCATCCTCTGTATACTTCTGGAGGGACAGTATATACATCTATACCTGTAATACAGTCTATACTATATACTGTACATCCTCTGTATACTTCTGGAGGGACAGTATATACATCTATACCTACAATATAGTCTATTCTATATACTGTACATCCTCTGTATACTTCTGGAGGGGCAGAATACACGTCTATACTTACAATATAGTCTATTCTATATACTGTACATCCGCTGTATACTTCTGGAGGGACAGTATATACATCTATACCTATAATACAGTCTATACTATATACTGTTCATCCTCTGTATACTTCTGGAGGGACAGTATATACATCTTTACCTATAATACAGTCTATACTATATACTGTTCATCCTCTGTATACTTCTGGAGGGACAGTATATACATCTATACCTATAATACAGTCTATACTATATACTGTACATCCGCTGTATACTTCTGGAGGGACAGTATATACATCTATACCTATAATACAGTCTATACTATATACTGTTCATCCTCTGTATACTTCTGGAGGGGCAGTATATACATCTTTACCTATATACAGTCTATACTATATAATGTACATCCGCTGTATACTTCTGGAGGGGCAGTATATACATCTATACCTACAATATAGTCTATTCTATATACTGTACATCCTCTGTATACTTCTGGAGGGGCAGAATACACGTCTATACTTACAATATAGTCTATTCTATATACTGTACATCCTCTGTATACTTCTGGAGGGACAGTATATACATCTATACCTATAATACAGTCTATACTATATACTATACATCCTCTGTATACTTCTGGAGGGGCAGTATATACATCTATACCTGTAATACAGTCTATACTATATACTGTACATCCTCTGTATACTTCTGGAGGGGCAGTATATACATCTATACCTATAATACAGTCTATACTATATAATGTACATCCTCTGTATACTTCTGGAGGGACAGTATATACATCTATACCTATATACAGTCTATACTACATACTGTACTCCCACCTTATACTTCTGGAGGGGCAGAATACACGTCTATACTTACAATATAGTCTATTCTATATACTGTACATCCTCTGTATACTTCTGGAGGGGCAGTATATACATCTATACCTATAATACAGTCTATACTATATACTGTACATCCGCTGTATACTTCTGGAGGGACAGTATACACATCTATACCTATAATACAGTCTATACTATATACTGTACATCCTCTGTATACTTCTGGAGGGACAGTATATACATCTATACCTATAATACAGTCTATACTATATACTGTACATCCGCTGTATACTTCTGGAGGGACAGTATACACATCTATACCTATAATACAGTCTATACTATATAATGTACATCCGCTGTATACTTCTGGAGGGGCAGTATACACATCTATACCTACAATATAGTCTATTCTATATACTGTACATCCTCTGTATACTTCTGGAGGGACAGAGGCCCCGCTATATATAAAATGCACACTAGCGCATTCTGTATAAGGCGCAGCAGTGCGACCGGCATTATTGGTGCGGCCGGGGTGTGGGGCTGTCAGAGGGGAGGACAACATCTTAGGTTACTTCTCTTCCAATGGCAGGAGACGTCCAGGGAGCAGATTAACGTTTTCTACAACACTTCTGCCCTTTTCAACAATTCCAGCAACCTGATTGGTTGTTTGGTGAATCAGCCAACCGGAAGAACCAATCAGGTTGCTGGAATTGCTGAATAGAGCAGAAGTGTTGTGGAAAAAAGTTAATATGCGCCCCTCCCCCACCCGCCCGAACCAACAAGCGAATGGCTCCTCCCACACAACAGGCCGGTCACATGACCGGTCACATGAATGTGACGTCATCAGAAGTTCCACTGGGCTCAGGTAGTTGTGCTGCCGGCTCCCTTCCGTCTGCCGGGAGTCCCACACAAACTAATGGAGTTTATCCAACAAGCCTCACTGACCCGCGGGGAATGGCTGCAGTTAACTCCTCCATGGCTGCCCTGGTTTTGGCACTAATGACTTTAGTTTTGTTGCATTCCTGGGTTCCCAACTTTCTTTTCTCCTTCAGGCCTGTTTTGAGGACTTGTTTTTGGGTGACAAGATGTATTTTTGATGGCATCATTTTTGGCTACATATAACGCATTCTAGAACGTTTATTATTTTTTGGCAGGAGAATTGGGGTTTTAGTTTTTTTGCACCGGTGTTATTCTCTGGCTAAGCTCATTTCCACCTATATTAACCCCTCCCAGACACAGGGCGTAACTGTACGTCCTGGCAGGGAGGTACTTAGCGCAGCAGGGCGTACAGTTACACCCTGAGGATAGCGCGGGGTCTTCATGTAGAAAAGAAGCGGCAGCATATCAGGACGCAGTGGAACCGATGGTCTTTATTCACCCATCACCAATAACAGCGACGATTCGGCTGAAAAGCCTTCCTCATGCTCACAAAACATACAACATACTAGGTAATGTGTAGCGTGATTATCATTATCATTAGCCAATGGTAGTGTTACGTCACAATAAATCACCTGTAGTTTAACTTGTATCTTGATATCAGTCCGCGCGTCCACCATGCACTACCGAACTCCCTGTCCGCGGCGTCTCAATAGAGCTACCGCGCATGCGCAAAGATGTATTAACTGCGCATGCGTCCAGGGATCTTCACAGCGCATGTGCAGCGCCATTTTCTTGAAGACCATATACGGGCTATAACAATTGGGGACAAACCCTATAGTGGCCCAACAAAGTCACTGTGTGAAAATAAAGATCTGCATTACATATATGTGGTGCCATTCTCTAAAAGCCCATATAGGGGACAGACATGACCTCTGGGTTCATGTTTGAACCAACTTTAATCCATGTGAGCAGTGTACTCCACTGACTAAATTATACTATATATACTACATCATTATAAATTCGAATTTGTAGATTCATTCTCTCTCTCTGTAATGCGGATCTTTATTTTCGCACAGTGACTTTGTTGGGCCACTATACGGTTTGTCCCCAGTTGTTATAGCCCGTATATGGTCTTGAAGAAAATGGCGCTGCACATGCGCTGTGAAGATACTTGGACGCATGCGCAGTTAATACACCTTTGCGCATGCGCGGTAGCTCTATTGAGACGCCGCGGACAGGGAGTTCGGTTGTGCATGGTGGACGCGCGGACTGATATCAAGATACAAGTTAAACTACAGGTGATTTATTGTGACGTAACACTACGATTGGCTAATGATAATGATAATCACGCTACATATTACCTAGTATGTTGTATGTTTTGTGAGCATGAGGAAGGCTTTTCAGCCGAATCGTCGCTGTTATTGGTGATGGGTGAATAAAGACCATCGGTTCCACTGCATCCTGATATGCTGCCGCTTCTTTTCTACATGGTTGAATCTCGTTTTGGAGGCATTGGTTTGGGGCTTCTTACTGGTGAATGCATGAAGGTCTGACCCTAAATAGGGGAGAATATGTTTTGCTGCTGATTCATCTTCTTTATCCTGCTAGTGCGGGATCTTCAATGACAGCCGTCCTCCTGCTGCAACAGCGGGGTGCATCGGGACAGCGGGCTCTGCTTTTAAACCCTTCTCTGCCGCGATCCATGTGGAGCACGGCATGTAAAGGGCTCACAGAGGGAGTGTGCTCCCTCTGTGACGTCATCGCACTCACAATGTAATTGTGGAGAGCCTGATGGGGTGCCATGGCAGCAGGATGCCAGCTATAGGCGTTCTGCATTGCCATTGCGTAAGATCACTATGGTAAAGCATTGCAGGACGTCTGTTATAGTTGTGGTTGTATAAGTCCCCTACAGGGACACAAATAATATTAGAAAAAGATAAAATGTTTTGTTTTTTTACATTATTTTTCATCTTGCTTCCCTAAAACCGCAATAAGGGCTTATTCAGACGTCCATTTGTCGGCCGGGTTTTCACACCCGGCCAAAAAACGGTATTCCTCTCTGCAGGGGGAGGGGACGGGAGCAGTGCACTGAGCTCCCGCCTCCTCTCCGGCCCTCGCCACTGTTTGAATGGGAGGGGTGGTTCAGGAGCGGAACTTAGTTCCGCTCCTCCTATTGCAAATAGTGGAGAGGGGGCGGTAGCTCAGTACACTGCTCCTGTCCCGTCCTGCCTCCTCCCACCGCAGAGAGGGACAGCGAATATCGGCCAGGCGTGAAAACTGGGACGATATATGGATATCTGAATAAGCGCTAAAAGTGATTAAAAAAAGCTATATGTACCCCACAATGGTACCAATAAAAACTACAGCTCGTCTTGCAAAAAATAAGCCCTCATAGAGCTCCGTCCATGTAAAATAAAAAAGTTATTGGACTTTGAATGCAGTGATTTAGAAAGAAGAAAAGATTTCCAAAAAAAAGGTTTTTATTGCAGAAAAGTGAAAAAACCTTAAAAAAAATATATAAGAATTATGGTATCGTAATCGTACCGACCCGCAGAAAAAATGAATTGTGTCATTTAGGCCGCATGATTAACAATAAAAAAAAGACACAAAAAACAATGGCAGAATTGATGTGTTTTCTCTCCCTGCTATCATAAAAAAGATAAATAAAAGTATTACAATACAGTCAACGTACCCAAAATCGGCATCAATAAAAACTATGGTTCACCACGCAAAAAACAATCCCTTATACGTCCACATTGACAAAAAACAAATAAAAAAGTTACGGCTTTTAAAAAATGGAGATGAAAATCCACCAAAAATCGTTGCTTCCTCATGCCTAAAATAGGCCATGTCCTTAAGGGGTTGACCCTTTCCAATCTACTGTCTGACGTCTTCCTACATTCTGTTTGAAGCTTGTACAGCTCCAATGTCAGAAGATGTCCAACAGGGTATTCTTATCGTCTATTGCCAGCCACTCTACTGTCGGAGCCTCTCTAGCGCACACACTGGCTTTAGCCAGCAGATGGCACTGTTGTATAACAGCAAAAAGAGAAAACCTTTTAGGAAACCCTGAATTCAAAACTGGATTGGAAAAGGTTAAGTTTATACAGTATTTTCTTTTTTTATGGTTTCCCTTTTTTTTAATACACTAAAAGCATCAATTTTTTTATTTTTATCACTGCATTCCAGGAGACATTTCTTTTTTTATTTTTCCTTCAATGGATCTCTGAGTGAAGCAACACCTGTATCAAATTAACTCGAGCAAGGACGGGCATATCAGCTAGTTCTTATATAATTGCACACAGTTAAAAAACACATCAAAAACACATGTGGTTTTTAATAGTGTCTTAAAAACATTTGTGGCCTTTGAATACCGCATGCGGTTTTTTTATGTGTTTTTCTTAATTGTGGTTCAAAAGTACATAAAAAAACATGAACACACCTTAACCCCTTAGTGACGGCCCAATAGTGTTTTTACGTCCTGCTGTTGCAGGACATGTATGGAGGGAGATAGCGCTGCTATCTCCCTCCATACAGTGCGGGCGTCAGCTGTTTATTACAGCTGACACCCGCAGGCAATAGCCGAGATTGGCCGTATGGCCGATCGCGGCTATTAACTGTTTAAATGCCGCTGTCTATTCTGACAGCGGCATTTAAATCCCCCAAACGACGTTCGGGGGTCCTGTATCCCCGCGGTGAGTTCGGGAGAGCCGTGCAGGTGTCATGGCAGCCGGGGGCCTTATGAAAGGCCCCAGGGCTGCCTTAGTAGACTGCCTATCAAGCCATTCCTGTGGCGTGGCTTGATAGACTGCCTGTCAAAAAGCAGTATGACATAATGCTATAGCATTACGTCATACTGCAGGCGCGATCAAAGCATCGCTGGTTGTAGTCCTCTAGCACAGTGTTCCCCAACTCCAGTCCTCACGGACCAGCAACAGGTCATGTTTTCAGGATTTCCTCAGTGTTACACAGGTGATGTAATTATTGTCAGTACCTCTGACATTCCCACAAGTGTTCTTACTATAGGATATCCTGAAAACATGACCTGTTGGTGGTCCCTGAGGACTGGAGTTGGGGACCCCTGCTCTAGGAGGACTAAAAGATAGTGTAAAAATAAGAGCAAAAAAGTTTTATCAATTATTAAAAAAAAAAAAAAAGTAATAAAAGTTAAAAAAAAACCCTTTTGCCTCATTTGCAGTAAAAAAATAAAAATAATAAACCAAAAATACGTGTTTGGTATCGCTGCGTCCGTAAAAGTATGATCTACCAAAATAATGCATTATTTACCTCACACGATAAGCATAGTGCGAAAAAAAAAGAACGCCTGAAATGCACTTTTTTGGTTACCCTATCTCCGAGAAAAAATGTAATAAAAAGCGGGCAAAAAGTCAATTGTATGCAACAATGGTGCCAACGGAAACGACAGGACGTACCGCACAAAATGAGCCCTCACACAACTATGTCGACAGAAAAATAAAAAAGTAATTGTGCGCAGAAAATGGACGCAGAAAATAATTGTAAAAAATTAAATATAAAAAAAAATAGAAGTAGTACTACAAAAAAAACCTATAAGTTTGGTATCGTAATTGTACTGAACCATAGAGTAAAGTTATAGGGTCATTTCTGTTGCAACTCGTGCACCGTAGAAACAGGACGCACTGAAAGATGGTGGAATGTCGGGTTTTTTTTATTTGCCTCCACTTAGAATTTTTTAAAAGTTTTTCAGTACATTATTTGGTACAATAAATAGCTTCAGGTGTGAACATCTAGGGGACTGATGTGGGGTATGAACAGCTGGTGGGTCTGGAGTGGGCAGTGGGAGGTCTGGCATGGGAAGCTGGAGAACTGGTATGGGCATCTGGCTTCTGCAGGGTGTGGCTTCTGATGTGAACAGCTGGGGGTGTGGTATGGGCGGCTGGGGGACTGATGTGGAGAGTGAACAGCTGGCAGGTCTGGTATGGGCAGCTGGAGGTCTTGCATGGGTAGCTGGTGGACTGGTGTGGGGTGTGGACAGCTGGAGGTCTAGCATTGGTAGCTGGTGGGATGTGAACATCTGGTGAATTTGGTGTGGCCCGCGCGAAGCCGCCACCATCCTGTGTGCCTGTGCAAAGCCGCCACCGCCAGCGTCGTTCTGTGGGCCCGCACGAAACCGCCACTGTCATTCTGTGTGCCCACGCGAAGTCGCCACCGCCGTCGTTGCACTGTGTGCCCGCTCGAAACCGCCGTCGTCGTTCTGTGTGCCCACGCGAAGCTGCCACCGCTATAGGCGAGCGGGATCTCTTCTCTCTCTGAGCTGCTGGATGTAGAATGCTGCTACGATGTCGACATACACTTTACACATAGGAGAGCGGGATCTCTTTTTGAGGTGGTAGGATGAGTTTTAGCTTCTATACTGTCTTCTAAGATTTGCACATGGAGAAAATAGTAAATGTAGCTCCCTAACTCTCCTTGCCACACAGAGGGATAAGAAGAGCATGGAGGACACTGGAGAATTATTGAGTAATGTAGAAATGATTCCAATAGCTGTAAGTCACTTAGTATTAACTTCAGCCATGTCTCCGTGAGTCTCTTTCTCCTCCTTCCCTCTCCGCCATCTCTTTGTAGACTTCTGTGGGCATCATGAGACAACACTTTCCCTCCTCCACTTCCTTTTCTCCATATTTTTGTCTTGGTTCATGGAGACAGACTTTACTTGACAACAAGCAGTGGACGGTTAATTGAATGGAAAAGAAACCCCTTTAATGGGATTTTCAGCACAAAAATGTTATTTTAGTTAAATAAAGTGATTTGTTTTTGATTATTTTGACTTTATCCCGCACATTAATACAAGTTGTCTAAAAGCAGTGACCAATTCAGGGAAGGCCCATTGCATGTATGCTCCGTTCTGACTTTGGTCACCCCAAATGCAGAATATGCCAGTGTCAGCCAGTCTAATGAACAGCTTTGTCTCCGATTTTCCACCCACAGGTCTGCCATGGAGCCTCAGGCACAAGCTGCTCGCACGTGGACACTGCCCGAGACACGCTTACTCTTGGATCTTATCCGAGATATGGGCTTCACCCAGGCACTGACTAGAAACAGCTACCGGAACTGGCACGTGTTTGAGAGGCTGTGTATGTTGCTGGGCCGCTGTAACACCCATGTCAGGTGAGGGGTCACTGCGGTACTCAGATGGACTAATAGCGCACACGGATAGCACATGTATGATAAAATTCTGTCTGCATGCCGCCACAACTAGAGGGAGCTCATTGACTGTGTGCTAACCTCAGTGGGAGCTGTATGATTCTAATTGAGCACCCCCTAGTGGTGGCTGCAGGCATTATGCTATTGTTGCTGTTTATGGGGAGACCCTCAAAGTGTGGAGTGGGAGGACTGTATAGAGAAGGTATGCATATAATATCATTGGATATCCTTTAGATCAGTGGTCCCCAAACTTTGGCTTGGAGCTCCTTTGTTGTGGGTTATGCCATGGGAATTCTCAGTTATAATCATAAGTACTGGCAGTTAGTGTAGACATATCCTAACCACCGAACAGTGCCAAATCAGATGGCAGAAAACTGGTGTCATACTGCAAGCATTTGTGGATAAATATTTGGGTGTGGCCCTGCTGCATCACATTGGAATGTAAGTGAATGTGGTCATGTTGCAACTCACCAATCGCATGAACTCCATGATTTTTAAATTTCTTGAGATTGGGAGGTTGCGGCAAAGTGCAAGTCACAAAGCGACTGCATTCACTTACATTAGGATGCAATATTAGCAGAGCCAAAAAGCGATTTTGGGCTGCATGATGCGTGTCATGCCTAAACTCGCCGTGTAGCCGTAATCTGAAAATTTCCTCAGTTTTTGAGTTGAATATGGCTTCTGAGCATCACTTCAAGGTGAATGTTGATCACATGGTATAGAAGGTTGAGAAATTCTGCTTTAGATGCTTCCATATTTCATCTGCTACTCATGTGGCTGCGTTTGTCACTTGGAAATAGAATAGTCAAGAATGGAGCCGTTACTGGGAAACACATGGCTAATATTGGGCATATGTGCAGCCAGGGGCATGTTTTTCTGACGGGTTCTGAAATGGGGCAGCTAAGGGTCTGGCATAGGCAGATAGGGAATGGTGGGGGGTGTGGACAGCTGGTGGGAGTGGTGTGGGCCTGGTGTGGACAGCTGGTGGGCCTGGTGTGGACAGTTAGTGGGATTGGTGTGGACAAATGGTGGGTTTGGTGTGGAGAGCTGGAAATCTGGCGTGGGTAGCTGGAGGTCTGGCATGAGTAGCTGTGGGGTCTGGCTTGGGGTGTGAACAGCTGGGGGACTGGCATGGAAAGCTTGAGGTCTGCTATGGGCAGCTAGGGGACTGGTGTGAGGTATGAATAACTGGAGTGTCTAAAGTGGGCAGCTGGGGGTTTGGCCGGGAGTGTGGGCAGCTAGGTTTCTCATAGACTGGTAGAGTTGGAAAGGATCTCCAGGGTCATCGGGTCCAACTTCCTGCTCAGGGGTCTGGCATGGGTAACTGGGGAACTTCTGTGGGTCGTGGACAGCTGGGGGTCTGGCATAGGCAACTGGGGAACTGTTGTCTGGTGTCGACAGATGGGGGTTTGGCGTGGACAGCTGGGGGTCTGGCGTGGGAAGCTGGGGGTCCAGCTTGGGATCTGGTGTGGACAGCTTGGGATCTGGTGTGGACAGCTTGGGATCTGGTGTGGACAGCTTGGGATCTGGTGTGAACAGCTTGGGGTCTGGTGTGGACAGCTTGGGGTCTGGTGTGGACAGCTTGGGGTCTGGTGTGGACAGCTTGGGGTCTGGTGTGGATAGCTTGGGGTCTGGTGTGAACAGCTTGGGGTCTGGTGTGGACAGCTTGGGGTCTGGTGTGGATAGCTTGGGGTCTGGTGTGAACAGCTTGGGGTCTGGTGTGAACAGCTTGGGGTCTGGTGTGAACAGCTTGGGGTCTGGTGGGAACAGCTTGGGGTCTGGTGTGAACAGCTTGGGGTCTGGTGTGAACAGCTTGGGGTCTGGAGTGGACAGCTTGGGGTCTGGAGTGGACAGCTTGGGGTCTGGTGTGGACAGCTCGGGGTCTGGTGTGGACAGCTCGGGGTCTGGTGTGGACAGCTCGGTGTCTGGTGTGGACAGCTCGGGGTCTGGTGTGGACAGCTCGGGGTCTGGTGTGGACAGCTCGGGGTCTGGTGTGGACAGCTCGGGGTCTGGTGTGGACAGCTCGGGGTCTGGTGTGGACAGCTCGGGGTCTGGTGTGGACAGCTCGGGGTCTGGTGTGGACAGCTCGGGGTCTGGTGTGGACAGCTCGGGGTCTGGTGTGGACAGCTCGGGGTCTGGTGTGGACAGCTCGGGGTCTGGTGTGGACAGCTCGGGGTCTGGTGTGGACAGCTCGGGGTCTGGTGTGGACAGCTCGGGGTCTGGTGTGGACAGCTCGGGGTCTGGCGGGGAGGGCTGGAAGTCCGGCATGGGTAGCTGGGGGACTGTTATGGGGTATTCAGCTGGAGGTTTGGTGTGGGCAGCTGGAGGTTTAGTGTTGGCAGCTGGAGTTCTGGCATGGGCAACTTGGGGACTGGTGGGGGGTGTGAAGAGTTGGCGTGGGTTGCTGGGGGTGGCTGTCTTGGGGTGTGGACAGCTAGGGGGGCTTGGCATGGGCAGCTGGTGGGCTAGCATGGGCAGCTAGCGGGCTAGCATGGGCAGCTAGCAGTCTGGCTTCAGGTGTGAACATCTAGGGCAGGGGTCCCCAACTCCAGTCCTCAGGGACCACCAACAGGTCATGTTTTCCGGATATCCTATGATGAGTACACCTGTGGCAATGTCTGAGGCACCAACAATAATTACATCACCTGTGCAATTCTGAGGAAATCCTGAATTGGGGAACACAGATCTAGGGGACTGATGTGCGGTATGAACAGCTGGTGGGTCTGGCATGGGAAGCTGGAGAACTGGTATGGGCATCTGGCAGGGTGTGGCTTCTGATGTGAACAGCTGGGAGTGTGGTATGGGCGGCTAGGGGACTGATGTGGAGAGTGAACAGCTGGCAGGTCTGGTGTGGGCTGCTGGAGGTCTTGCATGGGTAGCTGGTGGACTGGAGTGGGGTGTGGACATCTGGGGGTCTGGCGTGGACAGCTGGAGGCCTGGCATTGGTAGCTGGTGGACTGGTGTGGGGTGTGAACATCTGGTGAATTTGGTGTGGGCAGTTGGGGATCTGGCTCGGGGTGTGGTGTGGACAGCCCAGGGTGTGGTACGGACAGCTGGGGGTCTGGCATGGGCAACTTGGGGACTGCTGTGGGGCATGGTAAGCTGTGGGTCTGGTGTAGACAGCTTGGCATCTGGTGTGGGAGCTGGGGGTCGGACATGGGCAACTGGGGAACTGCTGTGGGGCGTGGACAGCTGGGGGTCTGGCATAGGCAACTGGGGAACTGTTGTCTGGTGTCGACAGCTGGGGGTCTGGCGTGGGCAGCTGGGGGTTTGGCGTGGGCAGCTGGGGGTCAGGCTTGGGGTCTGGTGTGGACAGCTTGGGATCTGGTGTAGACAGCTTGGGATCTGGTTTGAACAGCTTGGGGTCTGGTGTGGGCAGCTTGGGGTCTGGCATTTTTAGATTCCGTGTGGATTTCGGGGCCTGCTGCTCTATTTCCTGAGGATTCCCTGTGGTAACGGTACAAAATATAAATCCCCATCTAGTGTTTCAGTGATCGTGCTTGATTTCAGCTCCACAGTTCAGAGCGCTTCCTCCCTGGCATCTAGAGTTAAAGGGGTTGTCTCGCGAAAGCAAGTGGGGTTATACACTTCTGTATGGCCATATTAATGCACTTTGTAATGTACATCGTGCATTAAATATGAGCCATACAGAAGTTATACACTTACCTGCTCCGTTGCTAGCGTCCCCGTTGCCATGGTTCCGTCTAACTTCGGTGTCTTCTTGCTTTTTTAGACGCGCTTGCGCAGATGCATCTTCTCCCTTCGGCTGGTCTTGGAAGCATTGGCGTTTTGGCTCCGCCCCCTTTTCGCGTCATCGCGTAGCTCCGCCCCCGTCATGTGCCGATTCCAGCCAATCAGGAGGCTGGAACCGGCACACGTCATGGGGCGGAGCTACGCAATGATGTGTACAAGGGGGCGGAGCCAAAACGCCGATGCTTCCAAGACCAGCCGAAGGGAGAAGATGCATCTGCGCAAGCGCGTCTAAAAAAGCAAGAAGACACCGAAGTTAGACGGAACCATGGCAACGGGGACACTAGCAACGGAGCAGGTAAGTGAATAACTTCTGTATGGCTCATATTTAATGCACGATGTACATTACAAAGTGCATTAATATGGCCATACAGAAGTGTATAACCCCACTTGCTGCTGCGAGACAACCCCTTTAAGATTTGCCCAGGTATGCGGTGACTGTGGAGGACAGGACACTCGGTAATGTTGATCCCCTGTGTTCTTGTCTCCTTAGTCCATGGGAGGTGAAGTCACACTGGCAGGCTCTGAAGATGAAATTCTTCCACCTGAAGTCCCTGCGGGACGCGGGGGCACCTCCTGCCGTCGCAGCAGATTTCCCATTCTATGAAGAAATGGACCAGTTTCTGACTCCACACAGCAAAACCGGGAGCTGCAAGTGGGAGGCGGACAGTTCCGGTCAGTGTGTTATGTGCCCAGGCCAGCGGGCAGCATGGCGGGTGCTGGTTGGCGCACTTATCTACCTCTCTTTGTTCTTTCTAGTTTCAGGTCTGGAAGGGCAGAGCTTCCAATCATCCTCTGTCTACGAAGGCCAAGCTGCTTCTTCCGGGAACCAGAACGCTGATCGTCGGCCATACCGTGCCATGGAGGCTTCTCCGGGAGGTTAGTTCTGAGGAGTCTTTATGGTCGCTCCATCCCCATGATTGGTGCCTGTGAGAGGCGTCTCTATCTGTGCCACAGTTATGAGTATACTAGCTAAACGGGCACTCTAATGGGGCTGTGTGGACATGATTTGTGAGGGTGCTGGGGGCAGCGTGAGCCTAGAAGTGGTCAGTCTTGCTCTTGATGACTTGTTCATTGTGTAGAGGAAATTCCAGTTAGGCTGGAGCACGACTTTCACAAGGCGGCATCTTCTTGAGACCAGTGTTAAATGATTGTTTGTGTTTTTTCTTCCTCAGATGTGCCGGGGGATCAGAGTGGTCCAGATATTCAGAGGCTGGTGATTCTGCTCTACCGGACTGCTCGGCAGCTTATGGATATGATGGAGCGCCTGTCTGAAGTGGAGCGGCAGCTCTCCATCCAGCATAGTTACATCTGCTCTGCCGCTTTACAGATGGCCCACCAGCTGTATAATGCTTCTTCAGAGCAGCACTTCTCCTGGAATCCAGCTCACAACCAGGGAGTGCCTTCCTCTCCAACACTGCACTCCCGTGTTTTGCGCTAGAGCCTGGGACAGTCGGTCAGGCCCCACCCATGAGGAGTTATCACACTGGTTGTACTAATGGTTTGGTTACATGTTGGTAATAGACGTCTGGTTGACTCATTACATACGAGTGCAGTTGTAAGCGCTTTCTCCGGGTTTCAGGAGTTTCTGTTTTTGTAAATATATCTGGGGTTTTTTGGTTTAATAAATGTTTTGTGTAATTCTGCAGCACTTGCCGGCAGCCATCTTGTCTGTTTTTAGAATCTAAGTAAATGCTGTGATGAATGTGGATGACAGAAAGTGACAGCACTGTGATTCTCATGAATGGACCTGCGTGCAGCCGCTGTTGTCCCCTCCATGTCTCTATATACAGTAACAGAATCATCAGGAGTCAACTTGAAGGACAAGCGGCTGATCAGGGAACCAATGTACATGGGCAACTGGCCAACCAAATCTAACCAATCATGCCTTACAATTGTATCTTGGACTGACCACGAGCAAAGGTTCCAGCTAGACCAATCACATTCTAGTAGACAGAAGGGAATGGTTGTTCATAGACAGAGAAACCAAGCAGTCTTGTAGATATGAGATTTTCATGGCTACCAAAAATACATGATGTTACAGCAGCTTTCGGGATATCATAATGAAAGAAACTAGTCTGGATTGCACATAATAACAGAGATGCAGAGGGGAGGGGGAACACCATCCAAACTACGTGCCATCCAAACTAACTTCATTCATTATCCCGACGAAGGTAGTGATATCCCAAACGCTCGCTGTAACATCATGTATTTTTGTTAGCCATTAAAAGGTCTCATATCTACAAGATTGCTTGGTTTCTCTTACTGAGAACAATCACTCTTTACTCTGTCAGGCTGGACCTTCTGCTCTTTCCTCCCTCATCATTCAGTGTAAATAGCAGCCGGTCAGTACTGAACGGCCACTGTGTTATGTCAACGGAGAGGGCCGGGGGAGCGAGGAAAGAACTCTCGACTTGCAGCTCTGCCCGACTGCTAGGTGCTCTGTGGAGCGAGCCAGCAATACTAGCTCCATTGCAGTAGCACGGGAGCGAGGACACACAGGGACGAGTGTCGGGCATCGTTTGCCCGACATTCGTCCCGTGTAAACCCAGCTTTACAAGGTGCAGTAGACTTAGACTGCAGTGTCTATATACAATGATACCTAGAAGCTCTAGAAGACAAACATTGCTACATTTGTAATTAAACACTACTTCAAACATTGTCAGTCCAAAATACATGCATTTAAGAGAGAACATTGCACTCCAAAGGTCTCCATAGCCTTTAAGACCATTACTCTACATTCACATCTACATAATAGCATGGACCTCTGTAACTGGTATGGATGAAGTCAATGGAGGCGCCCCCTAGTGGAGGATGCAATTCACACAAAATGAAAATACCACACAGGACTTCCCCATTGTTTGGGAATATTATTGTCTCTTCTTGTGTTTGTTGTAACGTTAAATAGATTATAGAATTAATCCAAAGTCTGATGAGCGGAGCAGTGGCGGCTATAGCCTGATGAGCGGAGCAGCAGCAGCCATATTCCGATGAACGGAGCAGCGGCGGCGGCCAGAGGATCAGTGGAGCAGCAGTGGCCACAGTCCGATGAGCGGAGCTGCGGCAGCGGCCACAGCCCAATGAGCGATGGCCACAGACGTATGAGCAGTGGTGGCTACCAAAGGATGCGCGGAGCAGCAGTGACGGGCATAGGATGAGCGCAGCAGCGGCGGCAGCCACAGCCTGATGAGCGGAGCAGTGGCGGCGTCCAGAAGGTTAGCGAAGTAGTGGCGGTGTCCAGAGGGTGAGCAGAGCAGTGGCGGCGACCAAAGGGTGCGCGGAGCAGCGGCAGCAACAGTCTTATGAGCGGAGCAGCGGCCACAATCAAATGAGTGGAGCAGTGGTGTCGGTCAGTGAATGAGCGGAGCAGCGGCGGCCACAGTCTGATGAGTGGAGCAGCTACTAGAGCATGAGCGGAGCAGCGGCCAGAGGATGAGCGGAGCAGCGACCACAGTCCGATGAGCAGGTTTGAGGGGTTCGCCTATACACTTGCTACTGAAAGGTTTGAGGGGTTCGCCTATACAATTGCTACTAAAAGGTTGGAAGGGTCCGCCTATACACCTGCTACTGAAAGGTTTGAGGGGTTGGCCTATACAATTGCTACTAAAAGGTTGGAAGGGTCCGCCTATACACCTGCTACTGAAAGGTTTGAGAGGTCCGCTAATACACTTGCTACTAAGAGGTTTGGGGCAGTTTGCCTATACACTTGCTACTGAAAGATTTCAGGGGTCCGCCTATACACTTGTTACTAATAAGTTTGGGGGGGTTCGCCTATACACTTGCTACTAAAAGGTTGGAGGGGTCCGACTATACACTTGCTACTAAAAGCTTTGAGCGGTTCGCCTATACTCTTGCAAAAGAAAAGTTTCAGGGGTCCGCCTCTACACTTGCTACTGAAAGGTTTGAGGGTTTTGCCTATACACTTGCTACTAAAAGGTTGGATGGGTCCGCCTATACACTTTCTATTGAAAGGTTAGAGGGGCGCGCCTATACACTTGCTACTAAGGGGTTTGGGGGGGGGGGGTTGCCTATACATGTGCTACTAAAAGGTTGGAGGGGTCCACCTATACATTTGCTACTGAAAGGTTTGAGGGGTCTGCCTATACACTTGATACTAAGAGGTTTGGGGGGGGGGGGGTCGCCTATACTCTTGCAACAGAAAAGTTTCAGGGGTTCGCCTATAGTCTTGCTACACAAATGTTTCAGGGGTCTGCCTATAGTCTTGCTACACAAATGTTTCAGGGGTCCGCCTATACACTTGCTAGGGAAAGGTTTGAGGGGTTTGCCTATATACTTGCTACTGAAAGGTTGAAGGGGTCTGCCTATACACTTGCTACTAAGGGGTTTGGGGGGGGGGTTGCCTATACACTTGCTACTAAAAGGTTGGAAGGGTCCGCCTATACACTTGCTACTAAAAGGTTGGAGGGGTCCGCCTATACACTTGCTACTGAAAGCTTTGAGGGGTTCGCCTATACTCTTGCAACAGAAAAGTTTCAGGGGTTCGCCTATAGTCTTGCTACACAAATGTTTCAGGGGTCCGCCTATAGTCTTGCTACACAAATGTTTCAAGGGTCCACCTATACACTTGCTACGGAAAGGTTTGAGGGGTCCGCCTATACACTTTTTATTGAAAAGTTGGAGGGGTTCGCCTACACACTTGCTACTGAAAGTTTGAGGGGTCCGCCTATACACTTGCTACTAAGGGGTTTGGGTGGGGGGGTGGGGTTGCCTATACACTTGCTACAAAAAGGTTGAAGGGGTCCGCCTATACATTTGCTACTGAAAGGTTTGAGGGGTCCGCCTATACACTTGATACTAAGAGGTTTGAGGGGTCCGCCTATACACTTTCTATTGAAAAGTTGGAGGGGTTCGCCTATACACTTGCTACTGAAAGTTTGAGGGTTCCGCCCGTACACTTGCTACTAAGGGGTTTGGGGGGGGGGGGGGGGGGGGTTGCCTGTACACTTGCTACTAAAAGGTTGGAGGGGTTCACCTATACATTTGCTACTGAAAGGTTTGAGGGGTCTTCCTATACACTTGATACTAAGAGGTTTGGGAGGGGGGGTCGCCTATACTCTTGCAACAGAAAAGTTTCAGGGGTTCGCCTATAGTCTTGCTACACAAATGTTTCAGGGGTCTGCCTATAGTCTTGCTACACAAATGTTTCAGGGGTCCGCCTACACACTTGCTAGGGAAAGGTTTGAGGGGTTTGCCTATATACTTGCTACTGAAAGGTTGAAGGGGTCTGCCTATACACTTGCTACTAAGGGGTTTGGGGGGGGGGGGGGGTTGCCTATACACTTGCTACTAAAAGGTTGGAAGGGTCCGCCTATACACTTGCTACTAAAAGGTTTGAGGGGTTTGCCTATACACTTGCTACTAAAAGGTTGGAGGGGTCCGCCTATACACTTGCTACTGAAAGCTTTGAGGGGTCCGCCTATACTCTTGCAACAGAAAAGTTTCAGGGGTTCGCCTATAGTCTTGCTACACAAATGTTTCAGGGGTCCGCTTATAGTCTTGCTACACAAATGTTTCAGGGGTCCACCTATACACTTGCTACGGAAAGGTTTGAGGGGTCCGCCTATACACTTTCTATTGAAAAGTTGGAGGGGTTCGCCTACACACTTGCTACTGAAAGTTTGAGGGGTCCGCCTATACACTTGCTACTAAGGGGTTTGGGTGGGGGGGGGGGGGGGGGTTGCCTATACACTTGCTACTAAAAGGTTGAAGGGGTCCGCCTATACATTTGCTACTGAAAGGTTTAAGGGGTCTGTCTATACACTTGATACTAAGAGGTTTGAGGGGTCCGCCTATACACTTTCTATTGAAAAGTTGGAGGGGTTCGCCTATACACTTGCTACTGAAAGTTTGAGGGTTCCGCCCGTACACTTGCTACTAAGGGGTTTGGGGGGGGGGGGGGTTGCCTATACACTTGCTACTAAAAGGTTGGAGGGGTTCACCTATACATTTGCTACTGAAAGGTTTGAGGGGTCTGCCTATACACTTGATACTAAGAGGTTTGGGGGGGGGGGTCGCCTATACAATTGCTACTAAAAGGTTGGAAGGGTCCGCCTATACACTTGCTACTAAAAGGTTGGAGGGGATCGTCTATACACTTGCTACTGAAAGGTTGGAGGGGTTCGCCTATACACTTGCTACTGAAAGCTTTGAGGGGTTCGCCTATACTCTTGCAACAGAAAAGTTTCAGGGGCTTGCCTATATTCTTGCTACACAAATGTTTCAAGGGTCGGCATATACACTTGCTGCTGAAAGATTTGAGGGGTTCGCCTATACACTTGCTACTAAAAGGTTTGAGGGGTCTGCTTATACACTTGCTACTGAAAGATTTAGGGGTTCGTCTATACACTTGCTAGTAAATGGTTGGAGGGGTTCGCCTATACACTTGCTACTGAAAGCTTTAAGGGGTTCGCCTATACTCTTGCAACAGAAAAGTTTCAAGGGTTCGCCTATAGTCTTGCTACACAAATGTTTCAGGGGTCCGCCTATAGTCTTGCTACACAAATGTTTCAAGGGTCCGCCTATACACTTGCTTCTGAAAGGTTTAACGAGTCCGCCAATACACTTGCTACTGAAAGGTTTGAGGTGTTCGCCTATACACTTGCTACTGAAAGGTTGGAGGGGTTTGTCTATACACTTGTTACTGAAAGGTTGGAGGGGTTTGTCTATACACTTGCTACTAAGAGGTTTAGGGGCGGGGGGGGGGGGGGGGGGCGCATTTACACTTGCTACTGAAAGGTTGGAGGAGTTCGCCTATAGTCTTGCTACACAAATGTTTCAGGGGTCTGCCTATAGTCTTGCTACACAAATGTTTCAGGGGTCCGCCTATACATTTGCTACTGAAAGGTTTGAGGGGTTTGCCTATACACTTGCTACTAAAAGGTTGGAGGGGTCCGCCTCTACACTTCCTACTGAAAGGTTGGACGGGTTTGCCTATACACTTGCTACTAAAAGGTTGGAAAGGTCCACCTATACACTTGCTACTGAAAGCTTTGAGGAGTTCGCCTATAGTCTTGCAAGATAAAAGTTTCAGGGCTTCGCCTATAGTCTTGCTACACAAATGTTTCAGGGGTCTGCCTATAGTCTTGCTACACAAATGTTTCAGGGGTCCGCCTATACACTTGCTAGGGAAAGGTTTGAGGGGTTTGCCTATATACTTGCTACTGAAAGGTTGAAGGGGTCTGCCTATACACTTGCTACTAAGGGGTTTGGGGGGGGGGGTTGCCTATACACTTGCTACTAAAAGGTTGGAAGGGTCCGCCTATACACTTGCTACTAAAAGGTTTGAGGGGTTTGCCTATACACTTGCTACTAAAAGGTTGGAGGGGTCCGCCTATACACTTGCTACTGAAAGCTTTGAGGGGTTCGCCTATACTCTTGCAACAGAAAAGTTTCAGGGGTTCGCCTATAGTCTTGCTACACAAATGTTTCAGGGGTCCCCCTATAGTCTTGCTACACAAATGTTTCAGGGGTCCACCTATACACTTGCTACGGAAAGGTTTGAGGGGTCCGCCTATACACTTTCTATTGAAAAGTTGGAGGGGTTCGCCTACACACTTGCTACTGAAAGTTTGAGGGGTCCGCCTATACACTTGCTACTAAGGGGTTTGGGTGGGGGGGGGGGTTTGCCTATACACTTGCTACTAAAAGGTTGAAGGGGTCCGCCTATACATTTGCTACTGAAAGGTTTAAGGGGTCTGTCTATACACTTGATACTAAGAGGTTTGAGGGGTCCGCCTATACACTTTCTATTGAAAAGTTGGAGGGGTTTGCCTATACACTTGCTACTAAAAGGTTGGAGGGGTCCGCCTCTACACTTCCTACTGAAAGGTTGGACGGGTTTGCCTATACACTTGCTACTAAAAGGTTGGAAAGGTCCACCTATACACTTGCTACTGAAAGCTTTGAGGAGTTCGCCTATAGTCTTGCAAGATAAAAGTTTCAGGGCTTCGCCTATAGTCTTGCCACAGAAAAGTTTCAGGGCTTCGCCTATACACTTGCTACTGAAAAGTTTCAGGGGCTCACCTATAGACTTGCTGTTAAAAAGTTTGAGGGGTCCGCCTATACACTTGCTACTAAAAGGAAGGAGGGGTCCGCCTA
Source organism: Eleutherodactylus coqui (assembly GCF_035609145.1). NCBI lineage: Eukaryota > Metazoa > Chordata > Amphibia > Anura > Eleutherodactylidae > Eleutherodactylus > Eleutherodactylus coqui. The sequence continues at coordinate 40,822 of NW_027101699.1, forward strand.
TACACCTGCTACTGAAAGGTTTGAAAGGTCAGCCTATACACCTGCTACTAAGAGGTTTGGGGCGGTTCGCCTATACACTTGCTACTGAAAGGTTTGAGGGGTCCGCCTATACACTTGCTACTGAAAGGTTTGAGGGGTTTACCTACATTCTTGGAACAGAAAAGTTTCAGGGGTTCGCCTATACACTTGGTACTAAAAGGTTGGAGGGGTCCGCCTATACACTTGCCACTAAATGGTTGGGGGGTGGGGGGGTTTGCCTATACACTTGCTACTAGCAGTTTGGAGGGGTTCGCCTATACACTTGCTACTAAAAGGTTGGAGGGGTTCGCCTATACACTTGCTACTAAAAGGTTGAAGGGGTCCGCCTATACACTTGCTATTGAAAGGTTTGCGGGATTCGCCTATACACTTGCTATTTTAAAAAAGGTTTGTGGGGGTTCGCCTATAGTCTTGTAACAGAAAAGTTTCAGGGGTTCGCCTATAGTCTTGCTACACAAATGTTTCAGGGGTCCGCCTATAGTCTTGTAACAGAAAAGTTTCAGGGGTCCGCCTATACACTTGCTAGGGAAAGGTTTGAGGGGTTTGCCTATATACTTGCTACAGAAAGGTTGAAGGGGTCTGCCTATACACTTGCTACTAAGGGGATTGGGGGGCGGGGTTGCCTATACACTTGCTACTAAAAGGTTGGAAGGGTCGGCCTATACACTTGCTACTAAAAGGTTTGAGGGGTTTGCCTATACACTTGCTACTAAAAGGTTGGAGGGGTCCGCCTATACACTTGCTACTGAAAGCTTTGAGGGGTTCGCCTATACTCTTGCAACAGAAAAGTTTCATGGGTTCGCCTATAGTCTTGCTACACAAATGTTTCAGGGGTCCGCCTATAGTCTTGCTACACAAATGTTTCAGGGGTCCACCTATACACTTGCTACGGAAAGGTTTGAGGGGTCCGCCTATACACTTTCTATTGAAAAGTTGGAGGGGTTCGCCTACACACTTGCTACTGAAAGTTTGAGGGGTCCGCCTATACACTTGCTACTAAGGGGTTTGGGTGGGGAAGGGGGGGGGGGTTGCCTATACACTTGCTACTAAAAGGTTGAAGGGGTCCGCCTATACATTTGCTACTGAAAGGTTTGAGGGGTCTGCCTATACACTTGATACTAAGAGGTTTGAGGGGTCCGCCTATACACTTTCTATTGAAAAGTTGGAGGGGTTCACCTATACACTTGCTACTGAAAGTTTGAGGGTTCCGCCCGTACACTTGCTACTAAGGGGTTTGGGGGGGGGGGGGTTGCCTATACACTTGCTACTAAAAGGTTGGAGGGCTTCACCTATACATTTGCTACTGAAAGGTTTGAGGGGTCTGCCTATACACTTGATACTAAGAGGTTTGGGGGGGGGGGTCGCCTATACAATTGCTACTAAAAGGTTGGAAGGGTCCGCCTATACACTTGCTACTGAAAGGTTGGAGGGGTTCGCCTATACACTTGCTACTGAAAGCTTTGAGGGGTTCGCCTATACTCTTGCAACAGAAAAGTTTTAGGGGCTTGCCTATAGTCTTGCTACACAACTGTTTCAGGGGTCCGCCTATATTCTTGCTACACAAATGTTTCAAGGGTCGGCATATACACTTGCTGCTGAAAGATTTGAGGGGTTCGCCTATACACTTGCTACTAAAAGGTTTGAGGGGTCTGCTTATACACTTGCTACTGAAAGATTTAGGGGTTCGTCTATACACTTGCTAGTAAATGGTTGGAGGGGTTCGCCTATACACTTGCTACTGAAAGCTTTAAGGGGTTCGCCTATACTCTTGCAACAGAAAAGTTTCAGGGGTTCGCCTATAGTCTTGCTACACAAATGTTTCAGGGGTCCGCCTATAGTCTTGCTACACAAATGTTTCAGGGGTCCGCCTATACACTTGCTTCTGAAAGGTTTGAGGGGTTTGCCTATACACTTGCTGCTGAAAGGTTGGAGGGGTCCGCCTATACACTTGCTACTAAAAGGTTTAACGAGTCCGCCAATACACTTGCTACTGAAAGGTTTGAGGTGTTCGCCTATACACTTGCTACTGAAAGGTTGGAGGGGTTTGTCTATACTCTTGTTACTGAAAGGTTGGAGGGGTTTGTCTATACACTTGCTACTAAGAGGTTTAGGGGCGGGGGGGGGGGGCGCATTTACACTTACTACTAAAAGGTTGGAGGGGTCCGCCTATACACTTGCTACTAAAAGGTTTAACGAGTCCGCCAATACACTTGCTACTGAAAGGTTTGAGGTGTTCGCCTATACACTTGCTACTGAAAGGTTGGAGGGGTTTGTCTATACACTTGTTACTGAAAGGTTGGAGGGGTTTGTCTATACACTTGCTACTAAGAGGTTTAGGGGCGGGGGGGGGGGGGGCGCATTTACACTTGCTACTGAAAGGTTGGAGGAGTTCGCCTATAGTCTTGCTACACAAATGTTTCAGCGGTCCGCCTCTACACTTCCTACTGAAAGGTTTAACGAGTCCGCCAATACACTTGCTACTAAAAGCTTTGAGGGGTTCACCTACACTCTAGCAACAGAAAAGTTAAAAGGGTCCGCCTATACACTTGCTACTGAAAGGTTTGAGGCGTTCGCCTATACATTTGCTACTAAAAGATTTGAGGGGTTCGCCTATACACTTGCCACTAAAAGGTTGGAGGGGCCCGGCTATATACTTGCTACTAAAACGTTTTGGGGGGCGGTTCACCTATACACTTGCTACTGAAAGGTTTGAGGGGTTCGCTTATACTTTTGCTACACAAATGGTTCAGGGGTCCGTCTATAGTCTTGCTACACAAATGTCTTAGTGATCCGCCTATACACTTGCTACTGAAACGTTTAAGGGGTTGGCCTATACACTTGCTACTGAAAGGTTGGAGGGGTCCGCTTATACACTTGCTACTGAAAGGTTGGAGGGGTTCATCTATACACTTGCTACTGAAAGGTTGGAGGGGTCCGCTTATACACTTGCTACTGAAAGGTTGGAGGGGTTCATCTATACACTTGCTACCGAAAGCTTTGAGGGGTTCACCTATACTCTTGCAACAGAAAAGTTTCAGGGGTTCGCCTATAGTCTTGCTACACAAATGTTTCAGGGGTCCGCCTATAGTCTTGCAACAGAAAGGTTTCAGGGCTTCGACTATACACTTGCTACTGAAAGGTTTGAAGGGCTCGCCTATACACTTGCTACTAATAGGTTTGGGGGGGGTCCACTTATACACTTGCTGCTAAGATGTATGGTAGGGGATCGCCTATATACTTACTACTAAAAGGTTGGAGGGGTCCGCCTATACACTTGCTAATAAAAGATTAAAGAGGTCCGCCTATACACTTGCTACTAAAAGGTTTGAGGGGTCCGCCAATACACTTGCTACTGAAAGGTTTGAGGAGTTTGCCTATACAATTGCTACTAAAAGGTTGGAGGGGTCCGGCTCTACACTTGCTACTAATAGGTTTTGGGGGGCGGTTCGCCTATACACTTGCTACTGAAAGGTTTGAGGGGTCTGCCTATACACTTGCTAGTAATAAGTTTTGGGGGGCGGTTCGCCTATACACTTGTTACTAAAAGGTAGGAGGAGTCCGCCTATACACTTGCTACTGAAAGATTTGAGGGGTTCGCCTATACACTTGCTAATGAAAGGTTTGAGGGGTTTACCTACATTCTTGGAACAGAAAAGTCTCAGGGGTTCGCCTATACACTTGATACTAAAAGGTTGGAGGGGTCCGCCTATACACTTGCCACTAAGTGGTTTTGGGGGGGGGGGGGGTTGCCTATACACTTGCTACTAGCAGGTTGGAGGGGTTCGCCTATACACTTGCTACTAAAAGGTTGGAGGGGTCCGCCTATACACTTGCTATTGAAAGGTTTGCGGGATTCGCCTATACACTTGCTATTTTAAAAAAGGTTTGTGGGGGTTCGCCTATAGTCTTGTAACAGAAAAGTTTCAGGGGTTCGCCTATAGTCTTGCTACACAAATGTTTCAGGGGTCCGCCTATAGTCTTGTAACAGAAAAGTTTCAGGGGTCCGCCTATACACCTGCTACTAAAAGGTTTGAGGGATTCGCCTATACGCTTGCTACTAAAAGGATTGAGGTGTCCGCCTACACACTTACTACTGAAATGTTTGCCTATACAATTGCTACTGAAAGGTTTGAGGGGTCTGCCTATACAATTGCTACTGAAAGGTTTGAGGGGTTTGCCTATACTCTTGCTACTGATAGCTTTGAGGGGCTCACCTATACTCTTGCAACAGAAAAGTTTTAGGGGTTCGCCTATAGTCTTGCTACACAAATATTTCTGGGGTCCGCTTATAGTCTTGCAAAAGAAAGGCTTCAGGGGTCCGCCTATAGACTTGCTACCAAAAGGTTTGAGGGGCTCGCCTATACACTTGCTGTTAAAAGGTTTGAGGGGTCCGCATATAAACTTGCTACAAAGAGGTTTGGGGGGTTCGCCTATACACTTACGACTAAAAGGTTGGTGGGTTCCGGCCTATATACTTGCTACAAAAAAGATTAAAGAGGTGCGCCTATACACTTGCTACTAAAAGGTTTGAGGGGTCCGCCAACACACTTGCCACTGAAAGGTTTAAGGGGTTCGCCTATACACTTGCAACTGAAAGGTTTGAGGCGCTCACCTATACACTTGCTACTGAAAAGTTTGAGGGGTTCACCTATACACTTGCTACTAAAAGCTTTGAGGGGTTCGCCTATACTTTTGCAACAGAAAAGTTTCAGGGGTTCGCCTATAGTCTTTCTACACAAATGTTTCAGGGGTCCACCTATATTCTTGCAACAGAAAAGTTTGAGGGGTCCGCCAATACACTTGCTACTGAAAGGTTTGAGGGGTTTGCCTATACACTTGTTACTGAAATGTTTGAGGGGTTCACCTATACAATTGCTTCTAAAAGTTTGGAGGGGTCCGCCTATACATCTGCTACTGAAAGGTTTGAGAGGTCCCCCTATACACTTGCTAATAAGAGGTTTGGGTCGGTTCGCCTATACACTTGCTACTAAAAGGTCCGAGAGGTTCACTTATACTCTTGCTACACAAATGTTTCAGGGGTCCGCCTGTACACTTGCTACTGAAAGGTTTGAGGGGTTTGCCTATACTCTTGCAACTAAAAGGTTGGAGGGGTCCGCCTATACTCTTTCTACTGAAAGGTTGTAGGGGTTCGTCTATACACTTTCTACTAAAAGGTTGGAGGGGTTCGCCTATACACTTGCTACGGAAAGCTTTGAGGGCGCCACCTTTACTCTTGCAGCAGAAAGGTTTGAGGAGTTCGCCTATACACTTGCTATTAAAAGGTTTGGGTCGGTTCGCCTATACACTTGCTACTGAAAGGTTTGAGGGGTTCGCTTATACTCTTGCTACACAAATGGTTAAGGGGTCCGTCTATAGTCTTGCTACACAAATGTCTTAGTGATCCACCTATACACTTGCTACTGAAACGTTTAGGGGGTTGGCCTATACACTTGCTAGTAAAAGATAGGAGGGGTCCGCCTATATACTTGCTACTGAAAGGTTGGAGGGGGTTCATCTATAGACTTGCTACTGAAAGATTGGAGGGGTTCGCCTAAACACTTGCTACCAAAAGCTTTGAGGGGTTCACCTATACTCTTGCAACAGAAACGTTTCAGGGGTTTGCCTATAGTCTTGCTACACAAATGTTTCAGGGGTCCGCCTATAGTCTTGCAACAGAAAGGTTTCAGGGCTTCGCCTATACACTTGCTACTGAAAGGTTTGAAGGGCTCGCCTATACACTTGCTACTAAAAGGTTTGAGGGGCTCGCCTTTACACTTGCTACTAAAAGGTTGGAGGGGTTCGCCTATACACTTGCTACTAAGATGTATGGTAGGGGTTCGCCTATACACTTACTACTAAAAGGTTGGAAGGGTCCGCCTATACACTTGCTAATAAAAGATTAAAGAGGTCCGCCTATACACTTGCTACTAAAAGGTTTGAGGGGTCCGCCAATACACTTGCTACTGAAAGGTTTGAGGGGTTCGCCTATACACTTGCTACTGAAAGGTTTGAGGGGTTCGCCTATACACTTGCTACTGAAAGGTTTGAGGGGTTCGCCTATACAATTGCTACTAAAAGGTTGGAGGGGTCCGGCTCTACACTTGCTACTAATTGGTTTTGGGGGGCGGTTCGCCTATACACTTGCTACTGAAAGGTTTGAGGGGTCTGCCTATACACTTGCTAGTAATAGGTTTGGGGGGGGGGGGCGGTTTGCCTATACACTTGTTACTAAAAGGTAGGAGGGGTCCGCCTATACACTTGCTACTAAAAGCTTTGAGGGGTACACCTACACTCTAGCAACAGAAAAGTTTCAAGGGTCCACCTATACACTTGCTACTGAAAGATTTGAGGCGTTCGCCTATACATTTGCTAGTAAAGGGTTTGAGGTGTCCGCCTACACACTTGCTACTGAAAGATTTGAGGGGTTCGCCTATACACTTGCTACTGAAAGGTTTGAGGGGTTTACCTACATTCTTGGAACAGAAAAGTCTCAGGGGTTCGCCTATACACTTGATACTAATAGGTTGGAGGGGTCCGCCTATACACTTGCCACTAAGTGGTTTGGGGGGGGGGGGTTGCCTATACACTTGCTACTAGCAGGTTGGAACGGTTCGCCTATACACTTGCTACTAAAAGGTTGGAGGGGTCCGCCTATACACTTGCTATTGAAAGGTTTGCGGGATTCGCCTATACACTTGCTATTTTAAAAAAGGTTTGTGGGGGTTCGCCTATAGTCTTGTAACAGAAAAGTTTCAGGGGTCCGCCTATACACCTGCTACTAAAAGGGTTGAGGGATTCGCCTACACACTTACTACTGAAATGTTTGCCTATACAATTGCTACTGAAAGGTTTGAGGGGTCTGCCTATACAATTGCTACTGATAGCTTTGAGGGGCTCACCTATACTCTTGCAACAGAAAAGTTTTAGGGGTTCGCCTATAGTCTTGCTACACAAATGTTTCAGGGGTCCGCTTATAGTCTTGCAAAAGAAAAGGCTTCAGGGGTCCGCCTATAGACTTGCTACCAAAAGGTTTGAGGGGCTCACCTATACACTTGCTACAAAGAGGTTTGGGGGGTTCGCCTATACACTTGCCACTGAAAGGTTTAAGGGGTTCGCCTATACACTTGCAACTGAAAGGTTTGAGGCGCTCACCTATACACTTGCTACTGAAAAGTTTGAGGGGTTCACCTATACACTTGCTACTAAAAGCTTTGAGGGGTTCGCCTATACTTTTGCAACAGAAAAGTTTCAGGGGTTCGCCTATAGTCTTTCTACACAAATGTTTCAGGGGTCCGCCTATATTCTTGCAACAGAAAAGTTTGAGGGGTCCGCCAATACACTTGCTACTGAAAGGTTTGAGGGGTTTGCCTATACACTTGTTACTGAAAGGTTTGAGGGGTTCACCTATACAATTGCTTCTAAAAGTTTGGAGGTGTCTGCCTATACATCTGCTACTGAAAGGTTTGAGAGTTCCCCCTATACACTTGCTAATAAGAGGTTTGGGTCGGTTCGCCTATACACTTGCTACTAAAAGGTCCGAGAGGTTCACCTATACTCTTGCTACACAAATGTTTCAGGGGTCCGCCTGTACACTTGCTACTGAAAGGTTTGAGGGGTTTGCCTATACTCTTGCAACTAAAAGGTTGGAGGGATCCGCCTATACTCTTTCTACTGAAAGGTTGTAGGGGTTCGTCTATACACTTTCTACTAAAAGGTTGGAGGGGTTCGCCTATACACTTGCTACGGAAAGCTTTGAGGGCGCCACCTTTACTCTTGCAGCAGAAAGGTTTGAGGAGTTCGCCTATACAATTGCTACTAAAAGGTTTGGGGGGTCCGCCAATACACTTGCTACTGAAAGGTTTGAGAGGTCCCCCTATACACTTGCTATTAAAAGGTTTGGGTCGGTTCGCCTATACACTTGCTACTAAAAGGTTTGAGGGGTTCGCTTATACTCTTGCTACACAAATGGTTAAGGGGTCCGTCTATAGTCTTGCTACACAAATGTCTTAGTGATCCACCTATACACTTGCTACTGAAACGTTTAAGGGGTTGACCTATACACTTGCTAGTAAAAGATTGGAGGGGTCCGCCTATATACTTGCTACTGAAAGGTTTCAGGGGGTTCATCTATACACTTGCTACTGAAAGATTGGAGGGGTTCGCCTAAACACTTGCTACCGAAAGCTTTGAGGGGTTCACCTATACTCTTGCAACAGAAACGTTTCAGGGGTTTGCCTATAGTCTTGCTACAAAAATGTTTCAGGGGTCCGCCTATAGTCTTGCAACAGAAAGGTTTCAGGGCTTCGCCTATACACTTGCTACTGAAAGGTTTGAAGGGCTCGCCTATACACTTGCTACTAAAAGGTTTGAGGGGCTCGCCTTTACACTTGCTACTAAAAGGTTGGAGGGGTTCGCCTATACACTTGCTACTAAGATGTATGGTAGGGGTTCGCCTATACACTTACTACTAAAAGGTTGGAAGGGTCCGCCTATACACTTGCTAATAAAAGATTAAAGAGGTCTGCCTATACACTTGCTACTAAAAGGTTTGAGGGGTCCGCCAATACACTTGCTACTGAAAGGTTTGAGGGGTTCGCCTATACACTTGCTACTGAAAGGTTTGAGGGGTTCGCCTATACACTTGCTACTGAAAGGTTTGAAGGGCTCGCCTTTACACTTGCTACTGAAAGGTTGGAGGGGTCCGCCAATACACTTGCTACTGAAAGGTTTGAGGGGTTCGCCTATACACTTGCTACTGAAAGGTTTGAGGGGTTCGCCTATACACTTGCTACTGAAAGGTTTGAGGGGTTCGCCTATACAATTGCTACTAAAAGGTTGGAGGGGTCCGGCTCTACACTTGCTACTAATAGGTTTTGGGGGGCGGTTCGCCTATACACTTGCTACTGAAAGGTTTGAGGGCTCTGCCTATACACTTGCTAGTAATAGGTTTGGGGGGGGGGCGGTTTGCCTATACACTTGTTACTAAAAGGTAGGAGGGGTCCGCCTATACACTTGCTACTAAAAGCTTTGAGGGGTACACCTACACTCTAGCAACAGAAAAGTTTCAAGGGTCCACCTATACACTTGCTACTGAAAGATTTGAGGCGTTTGCCTATACATTTGCTACTAAAAGGTTTGAGGTGTCCGCCTACACACTTGCTACTGAAAGGTTTGAGGGGTTCGCCTATACACTTGCTACTGAAAGGTTTGAGGGGTTCGCCTATACACTTGCCACTAAAAGGTTAGAGGGGCCCGGCTATATACTTGTTACTAATACGTTTTGGGGGGCGGTTCACCTATACACTTGCTACTGAAAGGTTTGAGGGGTCCGCCTATACACTTGCTACTAATAGGTTTTGGGGGGCAGTTCACCTATACACTTGCTACTAAAAGGTAGTATGGGTCCGACTATACACTTGCTACTGAAAGCTTTGAGGAGTTTGCCTATATACTTGCAACTAAAAGGTCTGAGGGGTTTGCTTATACTCTTGCTACACAAATGGTTCAGGGGTCCGCCTATAGTCTTGCTACACAAATGTCTTAGGGGTCCGCCTATACACTTGCTACTGAAACGTTTAAGGGGTTGGCCTATACTCTTGCTAGTAAAAGGTTGGAGGGGTCCGCCTATACACTTGCTACTGAAAGGTTGGAGGGGTTCGCCTATACTCTTGCAACAGAAAAGTTTCAGGGGTTCGCCTATAGTCTTGGTACACAAATGTTTCAGGGGTCCGCCCACAGTCTTGCAACAGAAAGGTTTCAGGGCTTCGTCTATACACTTGCTACTGAAAGGTTTGAAGGGCTCGCCTATACACTTGCTACTAATAGGTTGGAGGGGTCCGCCTATACACTTGCTAATAAAAGATTAAAGAGGTCCGCCTATACACTTGCTACTAAAAGGTTTGGGGGGTCCGCCAATACACTTGCTACTGAAAGGTTTGAGGAGTTTGCCTATACAATTGCTACTAAAAGGTTGGAGGGGTCCGGCTCTACACTTGCTACTAATAGGTTTTGGGGGGCGGTTCGCCTATACACTTGCTACTGAAAGGTTTGAGGGGTCTGCCTATACACTTGATAGTAATAAGTTTTTGGGGGCGGTTTGCCTATACACTAGTTACTAAAAGGTAGGAGGAGTCCGCCTATACACTTGCTACTGAAAGATTTGAGGGGTTCGCCTATACACTTGCTACTGAAAGGTTTGAGGGGTTTACCTACATTCTTGGAACAGAAAAGTCTCAGGGGTTCGCCTATACACTTGATACTAACAGGTTGGAGGGGTCCGCCTATACACTTGCCACTAAGTGGTTTGGGGGGGGGGGTTGCCTATACACTTGCTACTAGCAGGTTGGAGGGGTTCGCCTATACACTTGCTACTAAAAGGTTGGAGGGGTCCGCCTATACACTTGCTATTGAAAGGTTTGCGGGATTCGCCTATACACTTGCTATTTTAAAAAAGGTTTGTGGGGGTTCGCCTATAGTCTTGTAACAGAAAAGTTTCAGGGGTCCGCCTATACACCTGCTACTAAAAGGGTTGAGGGATTCGCCTACACACTTACTACTGAAATGTTTGCCTATACAATTGCTACTGAAAGGTTTGAGGGGTCTGCCTATACAATTGCTACTGATAGCTTTGAGGGGCTCACCTATACTCTTGCAACAGAAAAGTTTTAGGGGTTCGCCTATAGTCTTGCTACACAAATGTTTCAGGGGTCCGCTTATAGTCTTGCAAAAGAAAGGCTTCAGGGGTCTGCCTATAGACTTGCTACCAAAAGGTTTGAGGGGCTCACCTATACACTTGCTACAAAGAGGTTTGGGGGGTTCGCCTATACACTTACGACTAAAAGGTTGGAGGGTTCCGGCCTATATACTTGCTACAAAAAAGATTAAAGAGGTGCGCCTATACACTTGCTACTAAAAGGTTTGAGGGGTCCGCCAACACACTTGCCACTGAAAGGTTTAAGGGGTTCGCCTATACACTTGCAACTGAAAGGTTTGAGGCGCTCACCTATACACTTGCTACTGAAAAGTTAGAGGGGTTCACCTATACACTTGCTACTAAAAGCTTTGAGGGGTTCGCCTATACTTTTGCAACAGAAAAGTTTCAGGGGTTCGCCTATAGTCTTTCTACACAAATGTTTCAGGGGTCCGCCTATATTCTTGCAACAGAAAAGTTTGAGGGGTCCGCCAATACACTTGCTACTGAAAGGTTTGAGGGGTTTGCCTATGCACTTGTTACTGAAAGGTTTGAGGGGTTCACCTATACAATTGCTTCTAAAAGTTTGGAGGTGTCTGCCTATACATCTGCTACTGAAAGGTTTGAGAGTTCCCCCTATACACTTGCTAATAAGAGGTTTGGGTCGGTTCGCCTATACACTTGCTAATAAAAGGTCCGAGAGGTTCACCTATACTCTTGCTACACAAATGTTTCAGGGGTCCGCCTGTACACTTGCTACTGAAAGGTTTGAGGGGTTCACCTATACTCTTGCAACAGAAACGCTTCAGGGGTTTGCCTATAGTCTTGCTACAAAAATGTTTCAGGGGTCCGCCTATAGTCTTGCAACAGAAAGGTTTCAGGGCTTCGCCTATACACTTGCTACTGAAAGGTTTGAAGGGCTCGCCTATACACTTGCTACTAAAAGGTTTGAGGGGCTCGCCTTTACACTTGCTACTAAAAGGTTGGAGGGGTTCGCCTATACACTTGCTACTAAGATGTATGGTAGGGGTTCGCCTATACACTTACTACTAAAAGGTTGGAAGGGTCCGCCTATACACTTGCTAATAAAAGATTAAAGAGGTCTGCCTATACACTTGCTACTAAAAGGTTTGAGGGGTCCGCCAATACACTTGCTACTGAAAGGTTTGAGGGGTTCGCCTATACACTTGCTACTGAAAGGTTTGAGGGGTTCGCCTATACACTTGCTACTGAAAGGTTTGAAGGGCTCGCCTTTACACTTGCTACTGAAAGGTTGGAGGGGTCCGCCAATACACTTGCTACTGAAAGGTTTGAGGGGTTCGCCTATACACTTGCTACTGAAAGGTTTGAGGGGTTCGCCTATACACTTGCTACTGAAAGGTTTGAGGGGTTCGCCTATACAATTGCTACTAAAAGGTTGGAGGGGTCCGGCTCTACACTTGCTACTAATAGGTTTTGGGGGGCGGTTCGCCTATACACTTGCTACTGAAAGGTTTGAGGGCTCTGCCTATACACTTGCTAGTAATAGGTTTGGGGGGGGGGGCGGTTTGCCTATACACTTGTTACTAAAAGTTAGGAGGGGTCCGCCTATACACTTGCTACTAAAAGCTTTGAGGGGTACACCTACACTCTAGCAACAGAAAAGTTTCAAGGGTCCACCTATACACTTGCTACTGAAAGATTTGAGGCGTTCGCCTATACATTTGCTAGTAAAGGGTTTGAGGTGTCCGCCTACACACTTGCTACTGCAAGATTTGAGGGGTTCGCCTATACACTTGCTACTGAAAGGTTTGAGGCGTTTGCCTATACATTTGCTACTAAAAGGTTTGAGGTGTCCGCCTACACACTTGCTACTGAAAGGTTTGAGGGGTTCGCCTATACACTTGCTACTGAAAGGTTTGAGGGGTTCGCCTATACACTTGCCACTAAAAGGTTGGAGGGGCCCGGCTATATACTTGTTACTAATACGTTTTGGGGGGCGGTTCACCTATACACTTGCTACTGAAAGGTTTGAGGGGTCCGCCTATACACTTGCTACTAATAGGTTTTGGGGGGCAGTTCACCTATACACTTGCTACTAAAAGGTAGTATGGGTCCGACTATACACTTGCTACTGAAAGCTTTGAGAGGTTCACCTACACTCTTGCAACAGAAAAGTTTCAGGGGTCCGCCTATACACTTGCTATTGAAAGGTTTGAGGAGTTTGCCTATATACTTGCAACTAAAAGGTCTGAGGGGTTTGCTTATACTCTTGCTACACAAATGGTTCAGGGGTCCGCCTATAGTCTTGCTACACAAATGTCTTAGGGGTCCGCCTATACACTTGCTACTGAAACGTTTAAGGGGTTGGCCTATACTCTTGCTAGTAAAAGGTTGGAGGGGTCCGCCTATACACTTGCTACTGAAAGGTTGGAGGGGTTCGCCTATACTCTTGCAACAGAAAAGTTTCAGGGGTTCGCCTATAGTCTTGGTACACAAATGTTTCAGGGGTCCGCCCACAGTCTTGCAACAGAAAGGTTTCAGGGCTTCGTCTATACACTTGCTACTGAAAGGTTTGAAGGGCTCGCCTATACACTTGCTACTAATAGGTTGGAGGGGTCCGCCTATACACTTGCTAATAAAAGATTAAAGAGGTCCGCCTATACACTTGCTACTAAAAGGTTTGAGGGGTCCGCCAATACACTTGCTACTGAAAGGTTTGAGGAGTTTGCCTATACAATTGCTACTAAAAGGTTGGAGGGGTCCGGCTCTACACTTGCTACTAATAGGTTTTGGGGGGCGGTTCGCCTATACACTTGCTACTGAAAGGTTTGAGGGGTCTGCCTATACACTTGATAGTAATAAGTTTTTGGGGGCGGTTTGCCTATACACTAGTTACTAAAAGGTAGGAGGAGTCCGCCTATACACTTGCTACTGAAAGATTTGAGGGGTTCGCCTATACACTTGCTACTGAAAGGTTTGAGGGGTTTACCTACATTCTTGGAACAGAAAAGTCTCAGGGGTTCGCCTATACACTTGATACTAATAGGTTGGAGGGGTCCGCCTATACACTTGCCACTAAGTGGTTTGGGGGGGGGGGGGTTGCCTATACACTTGCTACTAGCAGGTTGGAGGGGTTCGCCTATACACTTGCTACTAAAAGGTTGGAGGGGTCCGCCTATACACTTGCTATTGAAAGGTTTGCGGGATTCGCCTATACACTTGCTATTTTAAAAAAGGTTTGTGGGGGTTCGCCTATAGTCTTGTAACAGAAAAGTTTCAGGGGTCCGCCTATACACCTGCTACTAAAAGGGTTGAGGGATTCGCCTACACACTTACTACTGAAATGTTTGCCTATACAATTGCTACTGAAAGGTTTGAGGGGTCTGCCTATACAATTGCTACTGATAGCTTTGAGGGGCTCACCTATACTCTTGCAACAGAAAAGTTTTAGGGGTTCGCCTATAGTCTTGCTACACAAATGTTTCAGGGGTCCGCTTATAGTCTTGCAAAAGAAAGGCTTCAGGGGTCCGCCTATAGACTTGCTACCAAAAGGTTTGAGGGGCTCACCTATACACTTGCTACAAAGAGGTTTGGGGGGTTCGCCTATACACTTACGACTAAAAGGTTGGAGGGTTCCGGCCTATATACTTGCTACAAAAAAGATTAAAGAGGTGCGCCTATACACTTGCTACTAAAAGGTTTGAGGGGTCCGCCAACACACTTGCCACTGAAAGGTTTAAGGGGTTCGCCTATACACTTGCAACTGAAAAGTTTGAGGCGCTCACCTATACACTTGCTACTGAAAAGTTTGAGGGGTTCACCTATACACTTGCTACTAAAAGCTTTGAGGGGTTCGCCTATACTTTTGCAACAGAAAAGTTTCAGGGGTTCGCCTATAGTCTTTCTACACAAATGTTTCAGGGGTCCGCCTATATTCTTGCAACAGAAAAGTTTGAGGGGTCCGCCAATACACTTGCTACTGAAAGGTTTGAGGGGTTTGCCTATACACTTGTTACTGAAAGGTTTGAGGGGTTCACCTATACAATTGCTTCTAAAAGTTTGGAGGTGTCTGCCTATACATCTGCTACTGAAAGGTTTGAGAGTTCCCCCTATACACTTGCTAATAAGAGGTTTGGGTCGGTTCGCCTATACACTTGCTACTAAAAGGTCCGAGAGGTTCACCTATACTCTTGCTACACAAATGTTTCAGGGGTCCGCCTGTACACTTGCTACTGAAAGGTTTGAGGGGTTTGCCTATACTCTTGCAACTAAAAGGTTGGAGGGATCCGCCTATACTCTTTCTACTGAAAGGTTGTAGGGGTTCGTCTATACACTTTCTACTAAAAGGTTGGAGGGGTTCGCCTATACACTTGCTACGGAAAGCTTTGAGGGCGCCACCTTTACTCTTGCAGCAGAAAGGTTTGAGGAGTTCGCCTATACAATTGCTACTAAAAGGTTTGGGGGGTCCGCCAATACACTTGCTACTGAAAGGTTTGAGAGGTCCCCCTATACACTTGCTATTAAAAGGTTTGGGTCGGTTCGCCTATACACTTGCTACTAAAAGGTTTGAGGGGTTCGCTTATACTCTTGCTACACAAATGGTTAAGGGGTCCGTCTATAGTCTTGCTACACAAATGTCTTAGTGATCCACCTATACACTTGCTACTGAAACGTTTAAGGGGTTGACCTATACACTTGCTAGTAAAAGATTGGAGGGGTCCGCCTATATACTTGCTACTGAAAGGTTTGAGGGGGTTCATCTATACACTTGCTACTGAAAGATTGGAGGGGTTCGCCTAAACACTTGCTACCGAAAGCTTTGAGGGGTTCACCTATACTCTTGCAACAGAAACGCTTCAGGGGTTTGCCTATAGTCTTGCTACAAAAATGTTTCAGGGGTCCGCCTATAGTCTTGCAACAGAAAGGTTTCAGGGCTTCGCCTATACACTTGCTACTGAAAGGTTTGAAGGGCTCGCCTATACACTTGCTACTAAAAGGTTTGAGGGGCTCGCCTTTACACTTGCTACTAAAAGGTTGGAGGGGTTCGCCTATACACTTGCTACTAAGATGTATGGTAGGGGTTCGCCTATACACTTACTACTAAAAGGTTGGAAGGGTCCGCCTATACACTTGCTAATAAAAGATTAAAGAGGTCTGCCTATACACTTGCTACTAAAAGGTTTGAGGGGTCCGCCAATACACTTGCTACTGAAAGGTTTGAGGGGTTCGCCTATACACTTGCTACTGAAAGGTTTGAGGGGTTCGCCTATACACTTGCTACTGAAAGGTTTGAAGGGCTCGCCTTTACACTTGCTACTGAAAGGTTGGAGGGGTCCGCCAATACACTTGCTACTGAAAGGTTTGAGGGGTTCGCCTATACACTTGCTACTGAAAGGTTTGAGGGGTTCGCCTATACACTTGCTACTGAAAGGTTTGAGGGGTTCGCCTATACAATTGCTACTAAAAGGTTGGAGGGGTCCGGCTCTACACTTGCTACTAATAGGTTTTGGGGGGCGGTTCGCCTATACACTTGCTACTGAAAGGTTTGAGGGCTCTGCCTATACACTTGCTAGTAATAGGTTTGGGGGGGGGGGGCGGTTTGCCTATACACTTGTTACTAAAAGTTAGGAGGGGTCCGCCTATACACTTGCTACTAAAAGCTTTGAGGGGTACACCTACACTCTAGCAACAGAAAAGTTTCAAGGGTCCACCTATACACTTGCTACTGAAAGATTTGAGGCGTTCGCCTATACATTTGCTAGTAAAGGGTTTGAGGTGTCCGCCTACACACTTGCTACTGCAAGATTTGAGGGGTTCGCCTATACACTTGCTACTGAAAGGTTTGAGGCGTTTGCCTATACATTTGCTACTAAAAGGTTTGAGGTGTCCGCCTACACACTTGCTACTGAAAGGTTTGAGGGGTTCGCCTATACACTTGCTACTGAAAGGTTTGAGGGGTTCGCCTATACACTTGCCACTAAAAGGTTGGAGGGGCCCGGCTATATACTTGTTACTAATACGTTTTGGGGGGCGGTTCACCTATACACTTGCTACTGAAAGGTTTGAGGGGTCCGCCTATACACTTGCTACTAATAGGTTTTGGGGGGCAGTTCACCTATACACTTGCTACTAAAAGGTAGTATGGGTCCGACTATACACTTGCTACTGAAAGCTTTGAGAGGTTCACCTACACTCTTGCAACAGAAAAGTTTCAGGGGTCCGCCTATACACTTGCTATTGAAAGGTTTGAGGAGTTTGCCTATATACTTGCAACTAAAAGGTCTGAGGGGTTTGCTTATACTCTTGCTACACAAATGGTTCAGGGGTCCGCCTATAGTCTTGCTACACAAATGTCTTAGGGGTCCGCCTATACACTTGCTACTGAAACGTTTAAGGGGTTGGCCTATACTCTTGCTAGTAAAAGGTTGGAGGGGTCCGCCTATACACTTGCTACTGAAAGGTTGGAGGGGTTCGCCTATACTCTTGCAACAGAAAAGTTTCAGGGGTTCGCCTATAGTCTTGGTACACAAATGTTTCAGGGGTCCGCCCACAGTCTTGCAACAGAAAGGTTTCAGGGCTTCGTCTATACACTTGCTACTGAAAGGTTTGAAGGGCTCGCCTATACACTTGCTACTAATAGGTTGGAGGGGTCCGCCTATACACTTGCTAATAAAAGATTAAAGAGGTCCGCCTATACACTTGCTACTAAAAGGTTTGAGGGGTCCGCCAATACACTTGCTACTGAAAGGTTTGAGGAGTTTGCCTATACAATTGCTACTAAAAGGTTGGAGGGGTCCGGCTCTACACTTGCTACTAATAGGTTTTGGGGGGCGGTTCGCCTATACACTTGCTACTGAAAGGTTTGAGGGGTCTGCCTATACACTTGATAGTAATAAGTTTTTGGGGGCGGTTTGCCTATACACTAGTTACTAAAAGGTAGGAGGAGTCCGCCTATACACTTGCTACTGAAAGATTTGAGGGGTTCGCCTATACACTTGCTACTGAAAGGTTTGAGGGGTTTACCTACATTCTTGGAACAGAAAAGTCTCAGGGGTTCGCCTATACACTTGATACTAATAGGTTGGAGGGGTCCGCCTATACACTTGCCACTAAGTGGTTTGGGGGGGGGGTTGCCTATACACTTGCTACTAGCAGGTTGGAGGGGTTCGCCTATACACTTGCTACTAAAAGGTTGGAGGGGTCCGCCTATACACTTGCTATTGAAAGGTTTGCGGGATTCGCCTATACACTTGCTATTTTAAAAAAGGTTTGTGGGGGTTCGCCTATAGTCTTGTAACAGAAAAGTTTCAGGGGTCCGCCTATACACCTGCTACTAAAAGGGTTGAGGGATTCGCCTACACACTTACTACTGAAATGTTTGCCTATACAATTGCTACTGAAAGGTTTGAGGGGTCTGCCTATACAATTGCTACTGATAGCTTTGAGGGGCTCACCTATACTCTTGCAACAGAAAAGTTTTAGGGGTTCGCCTATAGTCTTGCTACACAAATGTTTCAGGGGTCCGCTTATAGTCTTGCAAAAGAAAGGCTTCAGGGGTCCGCCTATAGACTTGCTACCAAAAGGTTTGAGGGGCTCACCTATACACTTGCTACAAAGAGGTTTGGGGGGTTCGCCTATACACTTACGACTAAAAGGTTGGAGGGTTCCGGCCTATATACTTGCTACAAAAAAGATTAAAGAGGTGCGCCTATACACTTGCTACTAAAAGGTTTGAGGGGTCCGCCAACACACTTGCCACTGAAAGGTTTAAGGGGTTCGCCTATACACTTGCAACTGAAAAGTTTGAGGCGCTCACCTATACACTTGCTACTGAAAAGTTTGAGGGGTTCACCTATACACTTGCTACTAAAAGCTTTGAGGGGTTCGCCTATACTTTTGCAACAGAAAAGTTTCAGGGGTTCGCCTATAGTCTTTCTACACAAATGTTTCAGGGGTCCGCCTATATTCTTGCAACTGAAAAGTTTGAGGGGTCCGCCAATACACTTGCTACTGAAAGGTTTGAGGGGTTTGCCTATACACTTGTTACTGAAAGGTTTGAGGGGTTCACCTATACAATTGCTTCTAAAAGTTTGGAGGTGTCTGCCTATACATCTGCTACTGAAAGGTTTGAGAGTTCCCCCTATACACTTGCTAATAAGAGGTTTGGGTCGGTTCGCCTATACACTTGCTACTAAAAGGTCCGAGAGGTTCACCTATACTCTTGCTACACAAATGTTTCAGGGGTCCGCCTGTACACTTGCTACTGAAAGGTTTGAGGGGTTTGCCTATACTCTTGCAACTAAAAGGTTGGAGGGATCCGCCTATACTCTTTCTACTGAAAGGTTGTAGGGGTTCGTCTATACACTTTCTACTAAAAGGTTGGAGGGGTTCGCCTATACACTTGCTACGGAAAGCTTTGAGGGCGCCACCTTTACTCTTGCAGCAGAAAGGTTTGAGGAGTTCGCCTATACAATTGCTACTAAAAGGTTTGGGGGGTCCGCCAATACACTTGCTACTGAAAGGTTTGAGAGGTCCCCCTATACACTTGCTATTAAAAGGTTTGGGTCGGTTCGCCTATACACTTGCTACTAAAAGGTTTGAGGGGTTCGCTTATACTCTTGCTACACAAATGGTTAAGGGGTCCGTCTATAGTCTTGCTACACAAATGTCTTAGTGATCCACCTATACACTTGCTACTGAAACGTTTAAGGGGTTGACCTATACACTTGCTAGTAAAAGATTGGAGGGGTCCGCCTATATACTTGCTACTGAAAGGTTTGAGGGGGTTCATCTATACACTTGCTACTGAAAGATTGGAGGGGTTCGCCTAAACACTTGCTACCGAAAGCTTTGAGGGGTTCACCTATACTCTTGCAACAGAAACGTTTCAGGGGTTTGCCTATAGTCTTGCTACAAAAATGTTTCAGGGGTCCGCCTATAGTCTTGCAACAGAAAGGTTTCAGGGCTTCGCCTATACACTTGCTACTGAAAGGTTTGAAGGGCTCGCCTATACACTTGCTACTAAAAGGTTTGAGGGGCTCGCCCTTACACTTGCTACTAAAAGGTTGGAGGGGTTCGCCTATACACTTGCTACTAAGATGTATGGTAGGGGTTCGCCTATACACTTACTACTAAAAGGTTGGAAGGGTCCGCCTATACACTTGCTAATAAAAGATTAAAGAGGTCTGCCTATACACTTGCTACTAAAAGGTTTGAGGGGTCCGCCAATACACTTGCTACTGAAAGGTTTGAGGGGTTCGCCTATACACTTGCTACTGAAAGGTTTGAGGGGTTCGCCTATACACTTGCTACTGAAAGGTTTGAAGGGCTCGCCTTTACACTTGCTACTGAAAGGTTGGAGGGGTCCGCCAATACACTTGCTACTGAAAGGTTTGAGGGGTTCGCCTATACACTTGCTACTGAAAGGTTTGAGGGGTTCGCCTATACACTTGCTACTGAAAGGTTTGAGGGGTTCGCCTATACAATTGCTACTAAAAGGTTGGAGGGGTCCGGCTCTACACTTGCTACTAATAGGTTTTGGGGGGCGGTTCGCCTATACACTTGCTACTGAAAGGTTTGAGGGCTCTGCCTATACACTTGCTAGTAATAGGTTTGGGGGGGGGGCGGTTTGCCTATACACTTGTTACTAAAAGGTAGGAGGGGTCCGCCTATACACTTGCTACTAAAAGCTTTGAGGGGTACACCTACACTCTAGCAACAGAAAAGTTTCAAGGGTCCACCTATACACTTGCTACTGAAAGATTTGAGGCGTTCGCCTATACATTTGCTAGTAAAGGGTTTGAGGTGTCCGCCTACACACTTGCTACTGCAAGATTTGAGGGGTTCGCCTATACACTTGCTACTGAAAGGTTTGAGGCGTTTGCCTATACATTTGCTACTAAAAGGTTTGAGGTGTCCGCCTACACACTTGCTACTGAAAGGTTTGAGGGGTTCGCCTATACACTTGCTACTGAAAGGTTTGAGGGGTTCGCCTATACACTTGCCACTAAAAGGTTGGAGGGGCCCGGCTATATACTTGTTACTAATACGTTTTGGGGGGCGGTTCACCTATACACTTGCTACTGAAAGGTTTGAGGGGTCCGCCTATACACTTGCTACTAATAGGTTTTGGGGGGCAGTTCACCTATACACTTGCTACTAAAAGGTAGTATGGGTCCGACTATACACTTGCTACTGAAAGCTTTGAGAGGTTCACCTACACTCTTGCAACAGAAAAGTTTCAGGGGTCCGCCTATACACTTGCTATTGAAAGGTTTGAGGAGTTTGCCTATATACTTGCAACTAAAAGGTCTGAGGGGTTTGCTTATACTCTTGCTACACAAATGGTTCAGGGGTCCGCCTATAGTCTTGCTACACAAATGTCTTAGGGGTCCGCCTATACACTTGCTACTGAAACGTTTAAGGGGTTGGCCTATACTCTTGCTAGTAAAAGGTTGGAGGGGTCCGCCTATACACTTGCTACTGAAAGGTTGGAGGGGTTCGCCTATACTCTTGCAACAGAAAAGTTTCAGGGGTTCGCCTATAGTCTTGGTACACAAATGTTTCAGGGGTCCGCCCACAGTCTTGCAACAGAAAGGTTTCAGGGCTTCGTCTATACACTTGCTACTGAAAGGTTTGAAGGGCTCGCCTATACACTTGCTACTAATAGGTTGGAGGGGTCCGCCTATACACTTGCTAATAAAAGATTAAAGAGGTCCGCCAATACACTTGCTACAGAAAGGTTTGAGGAGTTTGCCTATACAATTGCTACTAAAAGGTTGGAGGGGTCCGGCTCTACACTTGCTACTAATAGGTTTTGGGGGGTGGTTCGCCTATACACTTGCTACTGAAAGGTTTGAGGGGTCTGCCTATACACTTGATAGTAATAAGTTTTTGGGGGCGGTTTGCCTATACACTAGTTACTAAAAGGTAGGAGGAGTCCGCCTATACACTTGCTACTGAAAGATTTGAGGGGTTCGCCTATACACTTGCTACTGAAAGGTTTGAGGGGTTTACCTACATTCTTGGAACAGAAAAGTCTCAGGGGTTCGCCTATACACTTGATACTAATAGGTTGGAGGGGTCCGCCTATACACTTGCCACTAAGTGGTTTGGGGGGGGGGGTTGCCTATACACTTGCTACTAGCAGGTTGGAGGGGTTCGCCTATACACTTGCTACTAAAAGGTTGGAGGGGTCCGCCTATACACTTGCTATTGAAAGGTTTGCGGGATTCGCCTATACACTTGCTATTTTAAAAAAGGTTTGTGGGGGTTCGCCTATAGTCTTGTAACAGAAAAGTTTCAGGGGTCCGCCTATACACCTGCTACTAAAAGGGTTGAGGGATTCGCCTACACACTTACTACTGAAATGTTTGCTTATACAATTGCTACTGAAAGGTTTGAGGGGTCTGCCTATACAATTGCTACTGATAGCTTTGAGGGGCTCACCTATACTCTTGCAACAGAAAAGTTTTAGGGGTTCGCCTATACACTTGCTACTAAAAGGTCCGAGAGGTTCACCTATACTCTTGCTACACAAATGTTTCAGGGGTCCGCCTGTACACTTGCTACGGAAAGGTTTGAGGGGTTTGCCTATACTCTTGCAACTAAAAGGTTGGAGGGATCCGCCTATACTCTTTCTACTGAAAGGTTGTAGGGGTTCGTCTATACACTTTCTACTAAAAGGTTGGAGGGGTTCGCCTATACACTTGCTACGGAAAGCTTTGAGGGCGCCACCTTTACTCTTGCAGCAGAAAGGTTTGAGGAGTTCGCCTATACAATTGCTACTAAAAGGTTTGGGGGGTCCGCCAATACACTTGCTACTGAAAGGTTTGAGAGGTCCCCCTATACACTTGCTATTAAAAGGTTTGGGTCGGTTCGCCTATACACTTGCTACTAAAAGGTTTGAGGGGTTCGCTTATACTCTTGCTACACAAATGGTTAAGGGGTCCGTCTATAGTCTTGCTACACAAATGTCTTAGTGATCCACCTATACACTTGCTACTGAAACGTTTAAGGGGTTGACCTATACACTTGCTAGTAAAAGATTGGAGGGGTCCGCCTATATACTTGCTACTGAAAGGTTTGAGGGGGTTCATCTATACACTTGCTACTGAAAGATTGGAGGGGTTCGCCTAAACACTTGCTACCGAAAGCTTTGAGGGGTTCACCTATACTCTTGCAACAGAAACGTTTCAGGGGTTTGCCTATAGTCTTGCTACAAAAATGTTTCAGGGGTCCGCCTATAGTCTTGCAACAGAAAGGTTTCAGGGCTTCGCCTATACACTTGCTACTGAAAGGTTTGAAGGGCTCGCCTATACACTTGCTACTAAAAGGTTTGAGGGGCTCGCCTTTACACTTGCTACTAAAAGGTTGGAGGGGTTCGCCTATACACTTGCTACTAAGATGTATGGTAGGGGTTCGCCTATACACTTACTACTAAAAGGTTGGAAGGGTCCGCCTATACACTTGCTAATAAAAGATTAAAGAGGTCTGCCTATACACTTGCTACTAAAAGGTTGGAGGGGTCCGCCAATACACTTGCTACTGAAAGGTTTGAGGGGTTCGCCTATACACTTGCTACTGAAAGGTTTGAAGGGCTCGCCTTTACACTTGCTACTGAAAGGTTGGAGGGGTCCGCCAATACACTTGCTACTGAAAGGTTTGAGGGGTTCGCCTATACACTTGCTACTGAAAGGTTTGAGGGGTTCGCCTATACACTTGCTACTGAAAGGTTTGAGGGGTTCGCCTATACAATTGCTACTAAAAGGTTGGAGGGGTCCGGCTCTACACTTGCTACTAATAGGTTTTGGGGGGCGGTTCGCCTATACACTTGCTACTGAAAGGTTTGAGGGCTCTGCCTATACACTTGCTAGTAATAGGTTTGGGGGGGGGGCGGTTTGCCTATACACTTGTTACTAAAAGGTAGGAGGGGTCCGCCTATACACTTGCTACTAAAAGCTTTGAGGGGTACACCTACACTCTAGCAACAGAAAAGTTTCAAGGGTCCACCTATACACTTGCTACTGAAAGATTTGAGGCGTTCGCCTATACATTTGCTAGTAAAGGGTTTGAGGTGTCCGCCTACACACTTGCTACTGAAAGATTTGAGGGGTTCGCCTATACACTTGCCACTAAAAGGTTGGAGGGGCCCGGCTATATACTTGTTACTAATACGTTTTGCGGGGCGGTTCACCTATACACTTGCTACTGAAAGGTTTGAGGGGTCCGCCTATACACTTGCTACTAATAGGTTTTGGGGGGCAGTTCACCTATACACTTGCTACTAAAAGGTAGTATGGGTCCGACTATACACTTGCTACTGAAAGCTTTGAGAGGTTCACCTACACTCTTGCAACAGAAAAGTTTCAGGGGTCCGCCTATACACTTGCTATTGAAAGGTTTGAGGAGTTTGCCTATATACTTGCAACTAAAAGGTCTGAGGGGTTTGCTTATACTCTTGCTACACAAATGGTTCAGGGGTCCGCCTATAGTCTTGCTACACAAATGTCTTAGGGGTCCGCCTATACACTTGCTACTGAAACGTTTAAGGGGTTGGCCTATACTCTTGCTAGTAAAAGGTTGGAGGGGTCCGCCTATACACTTGCTACTGAAAGGTTGGAGGGGTTCGCCTATACTCTTGCAACAGAAAAGTTTCAGGGGTTCGCCTATAGTCTTGGTACACAAATGTTTCAGGGGTCCGCCCACAGTCTTGCAACAGAAAGGTTTCAGGGCTTCGTCTATACACTTGCTACTGAAAGGTTTGAAGGGCTCGCCTATACACTTGCTACTAATAGGTTGGAGGGGTCCGCCTATACACTTGCTAATAAAAGATTAAAGAGGTCCGCCTATACACTTGCTACTAAAAGGTTTGAGGGGTCCGCCAATACACTTGCTACTGAAAGGTTTGAGGAGTTTGCCTATACAATTGCTACTAAAAGGTTGGAGGGGTCCGGCTCTACACTTGCTACTAATAGGTTTTGGGGGGCGGTTCGCCTATACACTTGCTACTGAAAGGTTTGAGGGGTCTGCCTATACACTTGATAGTAATAAGTTTTTGGGGGCGGTTTGCCTATACACTAGTTACTAAAAGGTAGGAGGAGTCCGCCTATACACTTGCTACTGAAAGATTTGAGGGGTTCGCCTATACACTTGCTACTGAAAGGTTTGAGGGGTTTACCTACATTCTTGGAACAGAAAAGTCTCAGGGGTTCGCCTATACACTTGATACTAATAGGTTGGAGGGGTCCGCCTATACACTTGCCACTAAGTGGTTTGGGGGGGGGGGTTGCCTATACACTTGCTACTAGCAGGTTGGAGGGGTTCGCCTATACACTTGCTACTAAAAGGTTGGAGGGGTCCGCCTATACACTTGCTATTGAAAGGTTTGCGGGATTCGCCTATACACTTGCTATTTTAAAAAAGGTTTGTGGGGGTTCGCCTATAGTCTTGTAACAGAAAAGTTTCAGGGGTCCGCCTATACACCTGCTACTAAAAGGGTTGAGGGATTCGCCCACACACTTACTACTGAAATGTTTGCCTATACAATTGCTACTGAAAGGTTTGAGGGGTCTGCCTATACAATTGCTACTGATAGCTTTGAGGGGCTCACCTATACTCTTGCAACAGAAAAGTTTTAGGGGTTCGCCTATAGTCTTGCTACACAAATGTTTCAGGGGTCCGCTTATAGTCTTGCAAAAGAAAGGCTTCAGGGGTCCGCCTATAGACTTGCTACCAAAAGGTTTGAGGGGCTCACCTATACACTTGCTACAAAGAGGTTTGGG
Source organism: Eleutherodactylus coqui (assembly GCF_035609145.1). Classification (NCBI taxonomy): domain Eukaryota; kingdom Metazoa; phylum Chordata; class Amphibia; order Anura; family Eleutherodactylidae; genus Eleutherodactylus; species Eleutherodactylus coqui. The sequence continues at coordinate 66,316 of NW_027101699.1, forward strand.
GGGTTCGCCTATACACTTACGACTAAAAGGTTGGAGGGTTCCGGCCTATATACTTGCTACAAAAAAGATTAAAGAGGTGCGCCTATACACTTGCTACTAAAAGGTTTGAGGGGTCCGCCAACACACTTGCCACTGAAAGGTTTAAGGGGTTCGCCTATACACTTGCAACTGAAAGGTTTGAGGCGCTCACCTATACACTTGCTACTGAAAAGTTAGAGGGGTTCACCTATACACTTGCTACTAAAAGCTTTGAGGGGTTCGCCTATACTTTTGCAACAGAAAAGTTTCAGGGGTTCGCCTATAGTCTTTCTACACAAATGTTTCAGGGGTCCGCCTATATTCTTGCAACAGAAAAGTTTGAGGGGTCCGCCAATACACTTGCTACTGAAAGGTTTGAGGGGTTTGCCTATGCACTTGTTACTGAAAGGTTTGAGGGGTTCACCTATACAATTGCTTCTAAAAGTTTGGAGGTGTCTGCCTATACATCTGCTACTGAAAGGTTTGAGAGTTCCCCCTATACACTTGCTAATAAGAGGTTTGGGTCGGTTCGCCTATACACTTGCTAATAAAAGGTCCGAGAGGTTCACCTATACTCTTGCTACACAAATGTTTCAGGGGTCCGCCTGTACACTTGCTACTGAAAGGTTTGAGGGGTTTGCCTATACTCTTGCAACTAAAAGGTTGGAGGGATCCGCCTATACTCTTTCTACTGAAAGGTTGTAGGGGTTCGTCTATACACTTTCTACTAAAAGGTTGGAGGGGTTCGCCTATACACTTGCTACGGAAAGCTTTGAGGGCGCCACCTTTACTCTTGCAGCAGAAAGGTTTGAGGAGTTCGCCTATACAATTGCTACTAAAAGGTTTGGGGGGTCCGCCAATACACTTGCTACTGAAAGGTTTGAGAGGTCCCCCTATACACTTGCTATTAAAAGGTTTGGGTCGGTTCGCCTATACACTTGCTACTAAAAGGTTTGAGGGGTTCGCTTATACTCTTGCTACACAAATGGTTAAGGGGTCCGTCTATAGTCTTGCTACACAAATGTCTTAGTGATCCACCTATACACTTGCTACTGAAACGTTTAAGGGGTTGACCTATACACTTGCTAGTAAAAGATTGGAGGGGTCCGCCTATATACTTGCTACTGAAAGGTTTGAGGGGGTTCATCTATACACTTGCTACTGAAAGATTGGAGGGGTTCGCCTAAACACTTGCTACCGAAAGCTTTGAGGGGTTCACCTATACTCTTGCAACAGAAACGCTTCAGGGGTTTGCCTATAGTCTTGCTACAAAAATGTTTCAGGGGTCCGCCTATAGTCTTGCAACAGAAAGGTTTCAGGGCTTCGCCTATACACTTGCTACTGAAAGGTTTGAAGGGCTCGCCTATACACTTGCTACTAAAAGGTTTGAGGGGCTCGCCTTTACACTTGCTACTAAAAGGTTGGAGGGGTTCGCCTATACACTTGCTACTAAGATGTATGGTAGGGGTTCGCCTATACACTTACTACTAAAAGGTTGGAAGGGTCCGCCTATACACTTGCTAATAAAAGATTAAAGAGGTCTGCCTATACACTTGCTACTAAAAGGTTTGAGGGGTCCGCCAATACACTTGTTACTGAAAGGTTTGAGGGGTTCGCCTATACACTTGCTACTGAAAGGTTTGAGGGGTTCGCCTATACACTTGCTACTGAAAGGTTTGAAGGGCTCGCCTTTACACTTGCTACTGAAAGGTTGGAGGGGTCCGCCAATACACTTGCTACTGAAAGGTTTGAGGGGTTCGCCTATACACTTGCTACTGAAAGGTTTGAGGGGTTCGCCTATACACTTGCTACTGAAAGGTTTGAGGGGTTCGCCTATACAATTGCTACTAAAAGGTTGGAGGGGTCCGGCTCTACACTTGCTACTAATAGGTTTTGGGGGGCGGTTCGCCTATACACTTGCTACTGAAAGGTTTGAGGGCTCTGCCTATACACTTGCTAGTAATAGGTTTGGGGGGGGGGGCGGTTTGCCTATACACTTGTTACTAAAAGTTAGGAGGGGTCCGCCTATACACTTGCTACTAAAAGCTTTGAGGGGTACACCTACACTCTAGCAACAGAAAAGTTTCAAGGGTCCACCTATACACTTGCTACTGAAAGATTTGAGGCGTTCGCCTATACATTTGCTAGTAAAGGGTTTGAGGTGTCCGCCTACACACTTGCTACTGCAAGATTTGAGGGGTTCGCCTATACACTTGCTACTGAAAGGTTTGAGGCGTTTGCCTATACATTTGCTACTAAAAGGTTTGAGGTGTCCGCCTACACACTTGCTACTGAAAGGTTTGAGGGGTTCGCCTATACACTTGCTACTGAAAGGTTTGAGGGGTTCGCCTATACACTTGCCACTAAAAGGTTGGAGGGGCCCGGCTATATACTTGTTACTAATACGTTTTGGGGGGCGGTTCACCTATACACTTGCTACTGAAAGGTTTGAGGGGTCCGCCTATACACTTGCTACTAATAGGTTTTGGGGGGCAGTTCACCTATACACTTGCTACTAAAAGGTAGTATGGGTCCGACTATACACTTGCTACTGAAAGCTTTGAGAGGTTCACCTACACTCTTGCAACAGAAAAGTTTCAGGGGTCCGCCTATACACTTGCTATTGAAAGGTTTGAGGAGTTTGCCTATATACTTGCAACTAAAAGGTCTGAGGGGTTTGCTTATACTCTTGCTACACAAATGGTTCAGGGGTCCGCCTATAGTCTTGCTACACAAATGTCTTAGGGGTCCGCCTATACACTTGCTACTGAAACGTTTAAGGGGTTGGCCTATACTCTTGCTAGTAAAAGGTTGGAGGGGTCCGCCTATACACTTGCTACTGAAAGGTTGGAGGGGTTCGCCTATACTCTTGCAACAGAAAAGTTTCAGGGGTTCGCCTATAGTCTTGGTACACAAATGTTTCAGGGGTCCGCCCACAGTCTTGCAACAGAAAGGTTTCAGGGCTTCGTCTATACACTTGCTACTGAAAGGTTTGAAGGGCTCGCCTATACACTTGCTACTAATAGGTTGGAGGGGTCCGCCGATACACTTGCTAATAAAAGATTAAAGAGGTCCGCCTATACACTTGCTACTAAAAGGTTTGAGGGGTCCGCCAATACACTTGCTACTGAAAGGTTTGAGGAGTTTGCCTATACAATTGCTACTAAAAGGTTGGAGGGGTCCGGCTCTACACTTGCTACTAATAGGTTTTGGGGGGCGGTTCGCCTATACACTTGCTACTGAAAGGTTTGAGGGGTCTGCCTATACACTTGATAGTAATAAGTTTTTGGGGGCGGTTTGCCTATACACTAGTTACTAAAAGGTAGGAGGAGTCCGCCTATACACTTGCTACTGAAAGATTTGAGGGGTTCGCCTATACACTTGCTACTGAAAGGTTTGAGGGGTTTACCTACATTCTTGGAACAGAAAAGTCTCAGGGGTTCGCCTATACACTTGATACTAATAGGTTGGAGGGGTCCGCCTATACACTTGCTATTGAAAGGTTTGCGGGATTCGCCTATACACTTGCTATTTTAAAAAAGGTTTGTGGGGGTTCGCCTATAGTCTTGTAACAGAAAAGTTTCAGGGGTCCGCCTATACACCTGCTACTAAAAGGGTTGAGGGATTCGCCTACACACTTACTACTGAAATGTTTGCCTATACAATTGCTACTGAAAGGTTTGAGGGGTCTGCCTATACAATTGCTACTGATAGCTTTGAGGGGCTCACCTATACTCTTGCAACAGAAAAGTTTTAGGGGTTCGCCTATAGTCTTGCTACACAAATGTTTCAGGGGTCCGCTTATAGTCTTGCAAAAGAAAGGCTTCAGGGGTCCGCCTATAGACTTGCTACCAAAAGGTTTGAGGGGCTCACCTATACACTTGCTACAAAGAGGTTTGGGGGGTTCGCCTATACACTTACGACTAAAAGGTTGGAGGGTTCCGGCCTATATACTTGCTACAAAAAAGATTAAAGAGGTGCGCCTATACACTTGCTACTAAAAGGTTTGAGGGGTCCGCCAACACACTTGCCACTGAAAGGTTTAAGGGGTTCGCCTATACACTTGCAACTGAAAGGTTTGAGGGGTTTACCTACATTCTTGGAACAGAAAAGTCTCAGGGGTTCGCCTATACACTTGATACTAAAAGGTTGGAGGGGTCCGCCTATACACTTGCCACTAAGTGGTTTTGGGGGGGGGGGGGGTTGCCTATACACTTGCTACTAGCAGGTTGGAGGGGTTCGCCTATACACTTGCTACTAAAAGGTTGGAGGGGTCCGCCTATACACTTGCTATTGAAAGGTTTGCGGGATTCGCCTATACACTTGCTATTTTAAAAAAGGTTTGTGGGGGTTCGCCTATAGTCTTGTAACAGAAAAGTTTCAGGGGTTCGCCTATAGTCTTGCTACACAAATGTTTCAGGGGTCCGCCTATAGTCTTGTAACAGAAAAGTTTCAGGGGTCCGCCTATACACCTGCTACTAAAAGGTTTGAGGGATTCGCCTATACGCTTGCTACTAAAAGGATTGAGGTGTCCGCCTACACACTTACTACTGAAATGTTTGCCTATACAATTGCTACTGAAAGGTTTGAGGGGTCTGCCTATACAATTGCTACTGAAAGGTTTGAGGGGTTTGCCTATACTCTTGCTACTGATAGCTTTGAGGGGCTCACCTATACTCTTGCAACAGAAAAGTTTTAGGGGTTCGCCTATAGTCTTGCTACACAAATATTTCTGGGGTCCGCTTATAGTCTTGCAAAAGAAAGGCTTCAGGGGTCCGCCTATAGACTTGCTACCAAAAGGTTTGAGGGGCTCGCCTATACACTTGCTGTTAAAAGGTTTGAGGGGTCCGCATATAAACTTGCTACAAAGAGGTTTGGGGGGTTCGCCTATACACTTACGACTAAAAGGTTGGTGGGTTCCGGCCTATATACTTGCTACAAAAAAGATTAAAGAGGTGCGCCTATACACTTGCTACTAAAAGGTTTGAGGGGTCCGCCAACACACTTGCCACTGAAAGGTTTAAGGGGTTCGCCTATACACTTGCAACTGAAAGGTTTGAGGCGCTCACCTATACACTTGCTACTGAAAAGTTAGAGGGGTTCACCTATACACTTGCTACTAAAAGCTTTGAGGGGTTCGCCTATACTTTTGCAACAGAAAAGTTTCAGGGGTTCGCCTATAGTCTTTCTACACAAATGTTTCAGGGGTCCACCTATATTCTTGCAACAGAAAAGTTTGAGGGGTCCGCCAATACACTTGCTACTGAAAGGTTTGAGGGGTTTGCCTATACACTTGTTACTGAAAGGTTTGAGGGGTTCACCTATACAATTGCTTCTAAAAGTTTGGAGGGGTCCGCCTATACATCTGCTACTGAAAGGTTTGAGAGGTCCCCCTATACACTTGCTAATAAGAGGTTTGGGTCGGTTCGCCTATACACTTGCTACTAAAAGGTCCGAGAGGTTCACTTATACTCTTGCTACACAAATGTTTCAGGGGTCCGCCTGTACACTTGCTACTGAAAGGTTTGAGGGGTTTGCCTATACTCTTGCAACTAAAAGGTTGGAGGGGTCCGCCTATACTCTTTCTACTGAAAGGTTGTAGGGGTTCGTCTATACACTTTCTACTAAAAGGTTGGAGGGGTTCGCCTATACACTTGCTACGGAAAGCTTTGAGGGCGCCACCTTTACTCTTGCAGCAGAAAGGTTTGAGGAGTTCGCCTATACACTTGCTATTAAAAGGTTTGGGTCGGTTCGCCTATACACTTGCTACTGAAAGGTTTGAGGGGTTCGCTTATACTCTTGCTACACAAATGGTTAAGGGGTCCGTCTATAGTCTTGCTACACAAATGTCTTAGTGATCCACCTATACACTTGCTACTGAAACGTTTAGGGGGTTGGCCTATACACTTGCTAGTAAAAGATAGGAGGGGTCCGCCTATATACTTGCTACTGAAAGGTTGGAGGGGGTTCATCTATACACTTGCTACTGAAAGATTGGAGGGGTTCGCCTAAACACTTGCTACCAAAAGCTTTGAGGGGTTCACCTATACTCTTGCAACAGAAACGTTTCAGGGGTTTGCCTATAGTCTTGCTACACAAATGTTTCAGGGGTCCGCCTATAGTCTTGCAACAGAAAGGTTTCAGGGCTTCGCCTATACACTTGCTACTGAAAGGTTTGAAGGGCTCGCCTATACACTTGCTACTAAAAGGTTTGAGGGGCTCGCCTTTACACTTGCTACTAAAAGGTTGGAGGGGTTCGCCTATACACTTGCTACTAAGATGTATGGTAGGGGTTCGCCTATACACTTACTACTAAAAGGTTGGAAGGGTCCGCCTATACACTTGCTAATAAAAGATTAAAGAGGTCCGCCTATACACTTGCTACTAAAAGGTTTGAGGGGTCCGCCAATACACTTGCTACTGAAAGGTTTGAGGGGTTCGCCTATACACTTGCTACTGAAAGGTTTGAGGGGTTCGCCTATACACTTGCTACTGAAAGGTTTGAGGGGTTCGCCTATACAATTGCTACTAAAAGGTTGGAGGGGTCCGGCTCTACACTTGCTACTAATTGGTTTTGGGGGGCGGTTCGCCTATACACTTGCTACTGAAAGGTTTGAGGGGTCTGCCTATACACTTGCTAGTAATAGGTTTGGGGGGGGGGGCGGTTTGCCTATACACTTGTTACTAAAAGGTAGGAGGGGTCCGCCTATACACTTGCTACTAAAAGCTTTGAGGGGTACACCTACACTCTAGCAACAGAAAAGTTTCAAGGGTCCACCTATACACTTGCTACTGAAAGATTTGAGGCGTTCGCCTATACATTTGCTAGTAAAGGGTTTGAGGTGTCCGCCTACACACTTGCTACTGAAAGATTTGAGGGGTTCACCTATACACTTGCTACTGAAAGGTTTGAGGGGTTTACCTACATTCTTGGAACAGAAAAGTCTCAGGGGTTCGCCTATACACTTGATACTAATAGGTTGGAGGGGTCCGCCTATACACTTGCCACTAAGTGGTTTGGGGGGGGGGGTTGCCTATACACTTGCTACTAGCAGGTTGGAACGGTTCGCCTATACACTTGCTACTAAAAGGTTGGAGGGGTCCGCCTATACACTTGCTATTGAAAGGTTTGCGGGATTCGCCTATACACTTGCTATTTTAAAAAAGGTTTGTGGGGGTTCGCCTATAGTCTTGTAACAGAAAAGTTTCAGGGGTCCGCCTATACACCTGCTACTAAAAGGGTTGAGGGATTCGCCTACACACTTACTACTGAAATGTTTGCCTATACAATTGCTACTGAAAGGTTTGAGGGGTCTGCCTATACAATTGCTACTGATAGCTTTGAGGGGCTCACCTATACTCTTGCAACAGAAAAGTTTTAGGGGTTCGCCTATAGTCTTGCTACACAAATGTTTCAGGGGTCCGCTTATAGTCTTGCAAAAGAAAGGCTTCAGGGGTCCGCCTATAGACTTGCTACCAAAAGGTTTGAGGGGCTCACCTATACACTTGCTACAAAGAGGTTTGGGGGGTTCGCCTATACACTTGCCACTGAAAGGTTTAAGGGGTTCGCCTATACACTTGCAACTGAAAGGTTTGAGGCGCTCACCTATACACTTGCTACTGAAAAGTTTGAGGGGTTCACCTATACACTTGCTACTAAAAGCTTTGAGGGGTTCGCCTATACTTTTGCAACAGAAAAGTTTCAGGGGTTCGCCTATAGTCTTTCTACACAAATGTTTCAGGGGTCCGCCTATATTCTTGCAACAGAAAAGTTTGAGGGGTCCGCCAATACACTTGCTACTGAAAGGTTTGAGGGGTTTGCCTATACACTTGTTACTGAAAGGTTTGAGGGGTTCACCTATACAATTGCTTCTAAAAGTTTGGAGGTGTCTGCCTATACATCTGCTACTGAAAGGTTTGAGAGTTCCCCCTATACACTTGCTAATAAGAGGTTTGGGTCGGTTCGCCTATACACTTGCTACTAAAAGGTCCGAGAGGTTCACCTATACTCTTGCTACACAAATGTTTCAGGGGTCCGCCTGTACACTTGCTACTGAAAGGTTTGAGGGGTTTGCCTATACTCTTGCAACTAAAAGGTTGGAGGGATCCGCCTATACTCTTTCTACTGAAAGGTTGTAGGGGTTCGTCTATACACTTTCTACTAAAAGGTTGGAGGGGTTCGCCTATACACTTGCTACGGAAAGCTTTGAGGGCGCCACCTTTACTCTTGCAGCAGAAAGGTTTGAGGAGTTCGCCTATACAATTGCTACTAAAAGGTTTGGGGGGTCCGCCAATACACTTGCTACTGAAAGGTTTGAGAGGTCCCCCTATACACTTGCTATTAAAAGGTTTGGGTCGGTTCGCCTATACACTTGCTACTAAAAGGTTTGAGGGGTTCGCTTATACTCTTGCTACACAAATGGTTAAGGGGTCCGTCTATAGTCTTGCTACACAAATGTCTTAGTGATCCACCTATACACTTGCTACTGAAACGTTTAAGGGGTTGACCTATACACTTGCTAGTAAAAGATTGGAGGGGTCCGCCTATATACTTGCTACTGAAAGGTTTGAGGGGGTTCATCTATACACTTGCTACTGAAAGATTGGAGGGGTTCGCCTAAACACTTGCTACCGAAAGCTTTGAGGGGTTCACCTATACTCTTGCAACAGAAACGTTTCAGGGGTTTGCCTATAGTCTTGCTACAAAAATGTTTCAGGGGTCCGCCTATAGTCTTGCAACAGAAAGGTTTCAGGGCTTCGCCTATACACTTGCTACTGAAAGGTTTGAAGGGCTCGCCTATACACTTGCTACTAAAAGGTTTGAGGGGCTCGCCTTTACACTTGCTACTAAAAGGTTGGAGGGGTTCGCCTATACACTTGCTACTAAGATGTATGGTAGGGGTTCGCCTATACACTTACTACTAAAAGGTTGGAAGGGTCCGCCTATACACTTGCTAATAAAAGATTAAAGAGGTCTGCCTATACACTTGCTACTAAAAGGTTTGAGGGGTCCGCCAATACACTTGCTACTGAAAGGTTTGAGGGGTTCGCCTATACACTTGCTACTGAAAGGTTTGAGGGGTTCGCCTATACACTTGCTACTGAAAGGTTTGAAGGGCTCGCCTTTACACTTGCTACTGAAAGGTTGGAGGGGTCCGCCAATACACTTGCTACTGAAAGGTTTGAGGGGTTCGCCTATACACTTGCTACTGAAAGGTTTGAGGGGTTCGCCTATACACTTGCTACTGAAAGGTTTGAGGGGTTCGCCTATACAATTGCTACTAAAAGGTTGGAGGGGTCCGGCTCTACACTTGCTACTAATAGGTTTTGGGGGGCGGTTCGCCTATACACTTGCTACTGAAAGGTTTGAGGGCTCTGCCTATACACTTGCTAGTAATAGGTTTGGGGGGGGGGGGCGGTTTGCCTATACACTTGTTACTAAAAGGTAGGAGGGGTCCGCCTATACACTTGCTACTAAAAGCTTTGAGGGGTACACCTACACTCTAGCAACAGAAAAGTTTCAAGGGTCCACCTATACACTTGCTACTGAAAGATTTGAGGCGTTCGCCTATACATTTGCTAGTAAAGGGTTTGAGGTGTCCGCCTACACACTTGCTACTGCAAGATTTGAGGGGTTCGCCTATACACTTGCTACTGAAAGGTTTGAGGCGTTTGCCTATACATTTGCTACTAAAAGGTTTGAGGTGTCCGCCTACACACTTGCTACTGAAAGGTTTGAGGGGTTCGCCTATACACTTGCTACTGAAAGGTTTGAGGGGTTCGCCTATACACTTGCCACTAAAAGGTTGGAGGGGCCCGGCTATATACTTGTTGCTAATACGTTTTGGGGGGCGGTTCACCTATACACTTGCTACTGAAAGGTTTGAGGGGTCCGCCTATACACTTGCTACTAATAGGTTTTGGGGGGCAGTTCACCTATACACTTGCTACTAAAAGGTAGTATGGGTCCGACTATACACTTGCTACTGAAAGCTTTGAGAGGTTCACCTACACTCTTGCAACAGAAAAGTTTCAGGGGTCCGCCTATACACTTGCTATTGAAAGGTTTGAGGAGTTTGCCTATATACTTGCAACTAAAAGGTCTGAGGGGTTTGCTTATACTCTTGCTACACAAATGGTTCAGGGGTCCGCCTATAGTCTTGCTACACAAATGTCTTAGGGGTCCGCCTATACACTTGCTACTGAAACGTTTAAGGGGTTGGCCTATACTCTTGCTAGTAAAAGGTTGGAGGGGTCCGCCTATACACTTGCTACTGAAAGGTTGGAGGGGTTCGCCTATACTCTTGCAACAGAAAAGTTTCAGGGGTTCGCCTATAGTCTTGGTACACAAATGTTTCAGGGGTCCGCCCACAGTCTTGCAACAGAAAGGTTTCAGGGCTTCGTCTATACACTTGCTACTGAAAGGTTTGAAGGGCTCGCCTATACACTTGCTACTAATAGGTTGGAGGGGTCCGCCTATACACTTGCTAATAAAAGATTAAAGAGGTCCGCCTATACACTTGCTACTAAAAGGTTTGAGGGGTCCGCCAATACACTTGCTACTGAAAGTTTGAGGAGTTTGCCTATACAATTGCTACTAAAAGGTTGGAGGGGTCCGGCTCTACACTTGCTACTAATAGGTTTTGGGGGGCGGTTCGCCTATACACTTGCTACTGAAAGGTTTGAGGGTCTGCCTATACACTTGATAGTAATAAGTTTTGGGGGCGGTTTGCCTATACACTAGTTACTAAAAGGTAGGAGGAGTCCGCCTATACACTTGCTACTGAAAGATTTTGAGGGGTTCGCCTATACACTTGCTACTGAAAGGTTTGAGGGGTTTACCTACATTCTTGGAACAGAAAAGTCTCAGGGTTCGCCTATACACTTGATACTAATAGGTTGGAGGGGTCCGCCTATACACTTGCCACTAAGTGGTTTGGGGGGGGGGGTTGCCTATACACTTGCTACTAGCAGGTTGGAGGGGTTCGCCTATACACTTGCTACTAAAAGGTTGGAGGGGTCCGCGCCTATACACTTGCTATTGAAAGGTTTGCGGGATTCGCCTATACACTTGCTATTTTTAAAAAAGGTTTGTGGGGTTCGCCTATAGTCTTGTACAGAAAAGTTTCAGGGGTCCGCCTATACACCTGCTACTAAAAGGTTGAGGGATTCGCCTACACACTTACTACTGAAATGTTTGCCTATACAATTGCTGACTGAAAGGTTTGAGGGGTCTGCCTATACAATTGCTACTGATAGCTTTGAGGGGCTCACCTATACTCTTGCAACAGAAAAGTTTTAGGGTTCGCCTATAGTCTTGCTACACAAATGTTTCAGGGTCCGCTTATAGTCTTGCAAAAGAAAGGCTTCAGGGGTCCGCCTATAGACTTGCTACCAAAGGTTTGAGGGGCTCACCTATACACTTGCTACAAAGAGGTTTGGGGGTTCGCCTATACACTTACGACTAAAAGGTTGGAGGGTTCCGGCCTATATACTTGCTACAAAAAAGATTAAAGAGGTGCGCCTATACACTTGCTACTAAAAGGTTTGAGGGGTCCGCCAACACACTAGCCACTGAAAGGTTTAAGGGGTTCGCCTATACACTTGCAACTGAAAGGTTTTGAGGCGCTCACCTATACACTTGCTACTGAAAAGTTAGAGGGGTTCACCTATACACTTGCTACTAAAAGCTTTGAGGGGTTCGCCTATACTTTTGCAACAGAAAAGTTCAGGGGTTCGCCTATAGTCTTTCTACACAAATGTTTCAGGGGTCCGCCTATATTCTTGCAACAGAAAAGTTTGAGGGGTCCGCCAATACACTTGCTACTGAAAGGTTTGAGGGGTTTGCCTATGCACTTGTTACTGAAAGGTTTGAGGGGTTCACCTATACAATTGCTTCTAAAAGTTTGGAGGTGTCTGCCTATACATCTGCTACTGAAAGGTTTGAGAGTTCCCCCTATACACTTGCTAATAAGAGGTTTGGGTCGGTTCGCCTATACACTTGCTAATAAAAGGTCCGAGAGGTTCACCTATACTCTTGCTACACAAATGTTTCAGGGGTCCGCCTGTACACTTGCTACTGAAAGGTTTGAGGGGTTTGCCTATACTCTTGCAACTAAAAGGTTGGAGGGATCCGCCTATACTCTTTCTACTGAAAGGTTGTAGGGGTTCGTCTATACACTTTCTACTAAAGTTGGAGGGGTTCGCCTATACACTTGCTACGGAAAGCTTTGAGGGCGCCACCTTTACTCTTGCAGCAGAAAGGTTTGAGGAGTTCGCCTATACAATTGCTACTAAAAGGTTTGGGGGGTCCGCCAATACACTTGCTACTGAAAGGTTTGAGAGGTCCCCCTATACACTTGCTATTAAAAGGTTTGGGTCGGTTCGCCTATACACTTGCTACTAAAAGGTTGAGGGGTTCGCTTATACTCTTGCTACACAAATGGTTAAGGGGTCCGTCTATAGTCTTGCTACACAAATGTCTTAGTGATCCACCTATACACTTGCTACTGAAACGTTTAAGGGGTTGACCTATACACTTGCTAGTAAAAGATTGGAGGGGTCCGCCTATATACTTGCTACTGAAAGGTTGAGGGGGTTCATCTATACACTTGCTACTGAAAGATTGAGGGGTTCGCCTAAACACTTGCTACCGAAAGCTTTGAGGGGTTCACCTATACTCTTGCAACAGAAACGCTTCAGGGGTTTGCCTATAGTCTTGCTACAAAAATGTTTCAGGGGTCCGCCTATAGTCTTGCAACAGAAAGGTTTCAGGGCTTCGCCTATACACTTGCTACTGAAAGGTTTGAAGGGCTCGCCTATACACTTGCTACTAAAAGGTTTGAGGGGCTCGCCTTTACACTTGCTACTAAAAGGTTGGAGGGGTTCGCCTATACACTTGCTACTAAGATGTATGGTAGGGGTTCGCCTATACACTTACTACTAAAAGGTTGGAAGGTCCGCCTATACACTTGCTAATAAAAGATTAAAGAGGTCTGCCTATACACTTGCTACTAAAAGGTTTGAGGGGTCCGCCAATACACTTGTTACTGAAAGGTTTGAGGGTTCGCCTATACACTTGCTACTGAAAGGTTTGAGGCGTTCGCCTATACACTTGCTACTGAAAGGTTTGAAGGGCTCGCCTTTACACTTGCTACTGAAAGGTTGGAGGGGTCCGCCAATACACTTGCTACTGAAAGGTTTGAGGGGTTCGCCTATACACTTGCTACTGAAAGGTTTGAGGGGTTCGCCTATACACTTGCTACTGAAAGGTTTGAGGGGTTCGCCTATACAATTGCTACTAAAAGGTTGGAGGGGTCCGGCTCTACACTTGCTACTAATAGGTTTTGGGGGGCGGTTCGCCTATACACTTGCTACTGAAAGGTTTGAGGCTCTGCCTATACACTTGCTAGTAATAGGTTTGGGGGGGGGGGGCGGTTTGCCTATACACTTGTTACCTAAAAGTTAGGAGGGGTCCGCCTATACACTTGCTACTAAAAGCTTTGAGGGGTACACCTACACTCTAGCAACAGAAAAGTTTCAAGGGTCCACCTATACACTTGCTACTGAAAGATTTGAGGCGTTCGCCTATACATTTGCTAGTAAAGGGTTTGAGGTGTCCGCCTACACACTTGCTACTGCAAGATTTGAGGGGTTCGCCTATACACTTGCTACTGAAAGGTTTGAGGCGTTTGCCTATACATTTGCTACTAAAAGGTTTGAGGTGTCCGCCTACACACTTGCTACTGAAAGGTTTGAGGGGGTTCGCCTATACACTTGCTACTGAAAGGTTTGAGGGTTCGCCTATACACTTGCCACTAAAAGGTTGGAGGGCCCGGCCTATATACTTGTTACTAATACGTTTTGGGGGGCGGTTCACCTATACACTTGCTACTGAAAGGTTTGAGGGGTCCGCCTATACACTTGCTACTAATAGGTTTTGGGGGGCAGTTCACCTATACACTTGCTACTAAAAGTAGTATGGGTCCGACTATACACTTGCTACTGAAAGCTTTGAGAGGTTTCACCTACACTCTTGCAACAGAAAAGTTTCAGGGGTCCGCCTATACACTTGCTATTGAAAGGTTTGAGGAGTTTGCCTATATACTTGCAACTAAAAGGTCTGAGGGGTTTGCTTATACTCTTGCTACACAAATGGTTCAGGGGTCCGCCTATAGTCTTGCTACACAAATGTCTTAGGGGTCCGCCTATACACTTGCTACTGAAACGTTTAAGGGTTGGCCTATACTCTTGCTAGTAAAAGGTTGGAGGGGTCCGCCTATACACTTGCTACTGAAAGGTTGGAGGGGTTCGCCTATACTCTTGCAACAGAAAAGTTTCAGGGGTTCGCCTATAGTCTTGGTACACAAATGTTTCAGGGTCCGCCCACAGTCTTGCAACAGAAAGGTTTCAGGGCTTCGTCTATACACTTGCTACTGAAAGGTTTGAAGGGCTCGCCTATACACTTGCTACTAATAGGTTGGAGGGGTCCGCCGATACACTTGCTAATAAAAGATTAAAGAGGTCCGCCTATACACTTGCTACTAAAAGGTTTGAGGGGTCCGCCAATACACTTGCTACTGAAAGGTTTGAGGAGTTTGCCTATACAATTGCTACTAAAAGGTTGGAGGGGTCCGGCTCTACACTTGCTACTAATAGGTTTTGGGGGGCGGTTCGCCTATACACTTGCTACTGAAAGGTTTGAGGGGTCTGCCTATACACTTGATAGTAATAAGTTTTTGGGGGCGGTTTGCCTATACACTAGTTACTAAAAGGTAGGAGGAGTCCGCCTATACACTTGCTACTGAAAGATTTGAGGGGTTCGCCTATACACTTGCTACTGAAAGGTTTGAGGGGTTTACCTACATTCTTGGAACAGAAAAGTCTCAGGGGTTCGCCTATACACTTGATACTAATAGGTTGGAGGGGTCCGCCTATACACTTGCTATTGAAAGGTTTGCGGGATTCGCCTATACACTTGCTATTTTAAAAAAGGTTTGTGGGGGTTCGCCTATAGTCTTGTAACAGAAAAGTTTCAGGGGTCCGCCTATACACCTGCTACTAAAAGGGTTGAGGGATTCGCCTACACACTTACTACTGAAATGTTTGCCTATACAATTGCTACTGAAAGGTTTGAGGGTCTGCCTATACAATTGCTACTGATAGCTTTGAGGGGCTCACCTATACTCTTGCAACAGAAAAGTTTTAGGGGTCGCCTATAGTCTTGCTACACAAATGTTTCAGGGGTCCGCTTATAGTCTTGCAAAAGAAAGGCTTCAGGGGTCCGCCTATAGACTTGCTACCAAAAGGTTTGAGGGGCTCACCTATACACTTGCTACAAAGAGTTTGGGGGTTCGCCTATACACTTACGACTAAAAGGTTGGAGGGTTCCGGCCTATATACTTGCTACAAAAAAGATTAAAGAGGTGCGCCTATACACTTGCTACTAAAAGGTTTGAGGGGTCCGCCAACACACTTGCCACTGAAAGGTTTAAGGGGTTCGCCTATACACTTGCAACTGAAAGGTTTGAGGCGCTCACCTATACACTTGCGACTGAAAAGTTAGAGGGGTTCACCTATACACTTGCTACTAAAAGCTTTGAGGGGTTCGCCTATACTTTTGCAACAGAAAGTTTCAGGGGTTCGCCTATAGTCTTTCTACACAAATGTTTCAGGGGTCCGCCTATATTCTTGCAACAGAAAAGTTTGAGGGGTCCGCCAATACACTTGCTACTGAAAGGTTTGAGGGGTTTGCCTATGCACTTGTTACTGAAAGGTTTGAGGGTTCACCTATACAATTGCTTCTAAAAGTTTGGAGGTGTCTGCCTATACATCTGCTACTGAAAGGTTTGAGAGTTCCCCCTATACACTTGCTAATAAGAGGTTTGGGTCGGTTCGCCTATACACTTGCTAATAAAAGGTCCGAGAGGTTCACCTATACTCTTGCTACACAAATGTTTCAGGGGTCCGCCTGTACACTTGCTACTGAAAGGTTTGAGGGGTTTGCCTATACTCTTGCAACTAAAAGGTTGGAGGGATCCGCCTATACTCTTTCTAATACTCTTTCTACTGAAAGGTTGTAGGGGTTCGTCTATACACTTTCTACTAAAAGGTTGGAGGGGTTCGCCTATACACTTGCTACGGAAAGCTTTGAGGGCGCCACCTTTACTCTTGCAGCAGAAAGGTTTGAGGAGTTCGCCTATACAATTGCTACTAAAAGGTTTGGGGGGTCCGCCAATACACTTGCTACTGAAAGGTTTGAGAGGTCCCCCTATACACTTGCTATTAAAAGGTTTGGGTCGGTTCGCCTATACACTTGCTACTAAAAGGTTTGAGGGGTTCGCTTATACTCTTGCTACACAAATGGTTAAGGGGTCCGTCTATAGTCTTGCTACACAAATGTCTTAGTGATCCACCTATACACTTGCTACTGAAACGTTTAAGGGGTTGACCTATACACTTGCTAGTAAAAGATTGGAGGGGTCCGCCTATATACTTGCTACTGAAAGGTTTGAGGGGGTTCATCTATACACTTGCTACTGAAAGATTGGAGGGGTTCGCCTAAACACTTGCTACCGAAAGCTTTGAGGGGTTCACCTATACTCTTGCAACAGAAACGCTTCAGGGGTTTGCCTATAGTCTTGCTACAAAAATGTTTCAGGGGTCCGCCTATAGTCTTGCAACAGAAAGGTTTCAGGGCTTCGCCTATACACTTGCTACTGAAAGGTTTGAAGGGCTCGCCTATACACTTGCTACTAAAAGGTTTGAGGGGCTCGCCTTTACACTTGCTACTAAAAGGTTGGAGGGGTTCGCCTATACACTTGCTACTAAGATGTATGGTAGGGGTTCGCCTATACACTTACTACTAAAAGGTTGGAAGGGTCCGCCTATACACTTGCTAATAAAAGATTAAAGAGGTCTGCCTATACACTTGCTACTAAAAGGTTTGAGGGGTCCGCCAATACACTTGCTACTGAAAGGTTTGAGGGGTTCGCCTATACACTTGCTACTGAAAGGTTTGAGGGGTTCGCCTATACACTTGCTACTGAAAGGTTTGAAGGGCTCGCCTTTACACTTGCTACTGAAAGGTTGGAGGGGTCCGCCAATACACTTGCTACTGAAAGGTTTGAGGGGTTCGCCTATACACTTGCTACTGAAAGGTTTGAGGGGTTCGCCTATACACTTGCTACTGAAAGGTTTGAGGGGTTCGCCTATACAATTGCTACTAAAAGGTTGGAGGGGTCCGGCTCTACACTTGCTACTAATAGGTTTTGGGGGGCGGTTCGCCTATACACTTGCTACTGAAAGGTTTGAGGGCTCTGCCTATACACTTGCTAGTAATAGGTTTGGGGGGGGGGCGGTTTGCCTATACACTTGTTACTAAAAGTTAGGAGGGGTCCGCCTATACACTTGCTACTAAAAGCTTTGAGGGGTACACCTACACTCTAGCAACAGAAAAGTTTCAAGGGTCCACCTATACACTTGCTACTGAAAGATTTGAGGCGTTCGCCTATACATTTGCTAGTAAAGGGTTTGAGGTGTCCGCCTACACACTTGCTACTGCAAGATTTGAGGGGTTCGCCTATACACTTGCTACTGAAAGGTTTGAGGCGTTTGCCTATACATTTGCTACTAAAAGGTTTGAGGTGTCCGCCTACACACTTGCTACTGAAAGGTTTGAGGGGTTCGCCTATACACTTGCTACTGAAAGGTTTGAGGGGTTCGCCTATACACTTGCCACTAAAAGGTTGGAGGGGCCCGGCTATATACTTGTTACTAATACGTTTTGGGGGGCGGTTCACCTATACACTTGCTACTGAAAGGTTTGAGGGGTCCGCCTATACACTTGCTACTAATAGGTTTTGGGGGGCAGTTCACCTATACACTTGCTACTAAAAGGTAGTATGGGTCCGACTATACACTTGCTACTGAAAGCTTTGAGAGGTTCACCTACACTCTTGCAACAGAAAAGTTTCAGGGGTCCGCCTATACACTTGCTATTGAAAGGTTTGAGGAGTTTGCCTATATACTTGCAACTAAAAGGTCTGAGGGGTTTGCTTATACTCTTGCTACACAAATGGTTCAGGGGTCCGCCTATAGTCTTGCTACACAAATGTCTTAGGGGTCCGCCTATACACTTGCTACTGAAACGTTTAAGGGGTTGGCCTATACTCTTGCTAGTAAAAGGTTGGAGGGGTCCGCCTATACACTTGCTACTGAAAGGTTGGAGGGGTTCGCCTATACTCTTGCAACAGAAAAGTTTCAGGGGTTCGCCTATAGTCTTGGTACACAAATGTTTCAGGGGTCCGCCCACAGTCTTGCAACAGAAAGGTTTCAGGGCTTCGTCTATACACTTGCTACTGAAAGGTTTGAAGGGCTCGCCTATACACTTGCTACTAATAGGTTGGAGGGGTCCGCCTATACACTTGCTAATAAAAGATTAAAGAGGTCCGCCTATACACTTGCTACTAAAAGGTTTGAGGGGTCCGCCAATACACTTGCTACTGAAAGGTTTGAGGAGTTTGCCTATACAATTGCTACTAAAAGGTTGGAGGGGTCCGGCTCTACACTTGCTACTAATAGGTTTTGGGGGGCGGTTCGCCTATACACTTGCTACTGAAAGGTTTGAGGGGTCTGCCTATACACTTGATAGTAATAAGTTTTTGGGGGCGGTTTGCCTATACACTAGTTACTAAAAGGTAGGAGGAGTCCGCCTATACACTTGCTACTGAAAGATTTGAGGGGTTCGCCTATACACTTGCTACTGAAAGGTTTGAGGGGTTTACCTACATTCTTGGAACAGAAAAGTCTCAGGGGTTCGCCTATACACTTGATACTAATAGGTTGGAGGGGTCCGCCTATACACTTGCCACTAAGTGGTTTGGGGGGGGGGGTTGCCTATACACTTGCTACTAGCAGGTTGGAGGGGTTCGCCTATACACTTGCTACTAAAAGGTTGGAGGGGTCCGCCTATACACTTGCTATTGAAAGGTTTGCGGGATTCGCCTATACACTTGCTATTTTAAAAAAGGTTTGTGGGGGTTCGCCTATAGTCTTGTAACAGAAAAGTTTCAGGGGTCCGCCTATACACCTGCTACTAAAAGGGTTGAGGGATTCGCCTACACACTTACTACTGAAATGTTTGCCTATACAATTGCTACTGAAAGGTTTGAGGGGTCTGCCTATACAATTGCTACTGATAGCTTTGAGGGGCTCACCTATACTCTTGCAACAGAAAAGTTTTAGGGGTTCGCCTATAGTCTTGCTACACAAATGTTTCAGGGGTCCGCTTATAGTCTTGCAAAAGAAAGGCTTCAGGGGTCCGCCTATAGACTTGCTACCAAAAGGTTTGAGGGGCTCACCTATACACTTGCTACAAAGAGGTTTGGGGGGTTCGCCTATACACTTACGACTAAAAGGTTGGAGGGTTCCGGCCTATATACTTGCTACAAAAAAGATTAAAGAGGTGCGCCTATACACTTGCTACTAAAAGGTTTGAGGGGTCCGCCAACACACTTGCCACTGAAAGGTTTAAGGGGTTCGCCTATACACTTGCAACTGAAAGGTTTGAGGCGCTCACCTATACACTTGCTACTGAAAAGTTTGAGGGGTTCACCTATACACTTGCTACTAAAAGCTTTGAGGGGTTCGCCTATACTTTTGCAACAGAAAAGTTTCAGGGGTTCGCCTATAGTCTTTCTACACAAATGTTTCAGGGGTCCGCCTATATTCTTGCAACAGAAAAGTTTGAGGGGTCCGCCAATACACTTGCTACTGAAAGGTTTGAGGGGTTTGCCTATACACTTGTTACTGAAAGGTTTGAGGGGTTCACCTATACAATTGCTTCTAAAAGTTTGGAGGTGTCTGCCTATACATCTGCTACTGAAAGGTTTGAGAGTTCCCCCTATACACTTGCTAATAAGAGGTTTGGGTCGGTTCGCCTATACACTTGCTACTAAAAGGTCCGAGAGGTTCACCTATACTCTTGCTACACAAATGTTTCAGGGGTCCGCCTGTACACTTGCTACTGAAAGGTTTGAGGGGTTTGCCTATACTCTTGCAACTAAAAGGTTGGAGGGATCCGCCTATACTCTTTCTACTGAAAGGTTGTAGGGGTTCGTCTATACACTTTCTACTAAAAGGTTGGAGGGGTTCGCCTATACACTTGCTACGGAAAGCTTTGAGGGCGCCACCTTTACTCTTGCAGCAGAAAGGTTTGAGGAGTTCGCCTATACAATTGCTACTAAAAGGTTTGGGGGGTCCGCCAATACACTTGCTACTGAAAGGTTTGAGAGGTCCCCCTATACACTTGCTATTAAAAGGTTTGGGTCGGTTCGCTTATACACTTGCTACTAAAAGGTTTGAGGGGTTCGCTTATACTCTTGCTACACAAATGGTTAAGGGGTCCGTCTATAGTCTTGCTACACAAATGTCTTAGTGATCCACCTATACACTTGCTACTGAAACGTTTAAGGGGTTGACCTATACACTTGCTAGTAAAAGATTGGAGGGGTCCGCCTATATACTTGCTACTGAAAGGTTTGAGGGGGTTCATCTATACACTTGCTACTGAAAGATTGGAGGGGTTCGCCTAAACACTTGCTACCGAAAGCTTTGAGGGGTTCACCTATACTCTTGCAACAGAAACGTTTCAGGGGTTTGCCTATAGTCTTGCTACAAAAATGTTTCAGGGGTCCGCCTATAGTCTTGCAACAGAAAGGTTTCAGGGCTTCGCCTATACACTTGCTACTGAAAGGTTTGAAGGGCTCGCCTATACACTTGCTACTAAAAGGTTTGAGGGGCTCGCCTTTACACTTGCTACTAAAAGGTTGGAGGGGTTCGCCTATACACTTGCTACTAAGATGTATGGTAGGGGTTCGCCTATACACTTACTACTAAAAGGTTGGAAGGGTCCGCCTATACACTTGCTAATAAAAGATTAAAGAGGTCTGCCTATACACTTGCTACTAAAAGGTTTGAGGGGTCCGCCAATACACTTGCTACTGAAAGGTTTGAGGGGTTCGCCTATACACTTGCTACTGAAAGGTTTGAGGGGTTCGCCTATACACTTGCTACTGAAAGGTTTGAAGGGCTCGCCTTTACACTTGCTACTGAAAGGTTGGAGGGGTCCGCCAATACACTTGCTACTGAAAGGTTTGAGGGGTTCGCCTATACACTTGCTACTGAAAGGTTTGAGGGGTTCGCCTATACACTTGCTACTGAAAGGTTTGAGGGGTTCGCCTATACAATTGCTACTAAAAGGTTGGAGGGGTCCGGCTCTACACTTGCTACTAATAGGTTTTGGGGGGCGGTTCGCCTATACACTTGCTACTGAAAGGTTTGAGGGCTCTGCCTATACACTTGCTAGTAATAGGTTTGGGGGGGGGGCGGTTTGCCTATACACTTGTTACTAAAAGGTAGGAGGGGTCCGCCTATACACTTGCTACTAAAAGCTTTGAGGGGTACACCTACACTCTAGCAACAGAAAAGTTTCAAGGGTCCACCTATACACTTGCTACTGAAAGATTTGAGGCGTTCGCCTATACATTTGCTAGTAAAGGGTTTGAGGTGTCCGCCTACACACTTGCTACTGCAAGATTTGAGGGGTTCGCCTATACACTTGCTACTGAAAGGTTTGAGGCGTTTGCCTATACATTTGCTACTAAAAGGTTTGAGGTGTCCGCCTACACACTTGCTACTGAAAGGTTTGAGGGGTTCGCCTATACACTTGCTACTGAAAGGTTTGAGGGGTTCGCCTATACACTTGCCACTAAAAGGTTGGAGGGGCCCGGCTATATACTTGTTACTAATACGTTTTGGGGGGCGGTTCACCTATACACTTGCTACTGAAAGGTTTGAGGGGTCCGCCTATACACTTGCTACTAATAGGTTTTGGGGGGCAGTTCACCTATACACTTGCTACTAAAAGGTAGTATGGGTCCGACTATACACTTGCTACTGAAAGCTTTGAGAGGTTCACCTACACTCTTGCAACAGAAAAGTTTCAGGGGTCCGCCTATACACTTGCTATTGAAAGGTTTGAGGAGTTTGCCTATATACTTGCAACTAAAAGGTCTGAGGGGTTTGCTTATACTCTTGCTACACAAATGGTTCAGGGGTCCGCCTATAGTCTTGCTACACAAATGTCTTAGGGGTCCGCCTATACACTTGCTACTGAAACGTTTAAGGGGTTGGCCTATACTCTTGCTAGTAAAAGGTTGGAGGGGTCCGCCTATACACTTGCTACTGAAAGGTTGGAGGGGTTCGCCTATACTCTTGCAACAGAAAAGTTTCAGGGGTTCGCCTATAGTCTTGGTACACAAATGTTTCAGGGGTCCGCCCACAGTCTTGCAACAGAAAGGTTTCAGGGCTTCGTCTATACACTTGCTACTGAAAGGTTTGAAGGGCTCGCCTATACACTTGCTACTAATAGGTTGGAGGGGTCCGCCTATACACTTGCTAATAAAAGATGAAAGAGGTCCGCCTATACACTTGCTACTAAAAGGTTTGAGGGGTCCGCCAATACACTTGCTACTGAAAGGTTTGAGGAGTTTGCCTATACAATTGCTACTAAAAGGTTGGAGGGGTCCGGCTCTACACTTGCTACTAATAGGTTTTGGGGGGCGGTTCGCCTATACACTTGCTACTGAAAGGTTTGAGGGGTCTGCCTATACACTTGATAGTAATAAGTTTTTGGGGGCGGTTTGCCTATACACTAGTTACTAAAAGGTAGGAGGAGTCCGCCTATACACTTGCTACTGAAAGGTTTGAGGGGTTTACCTACATTCTTGGAACAGAAAAGTCTCAGGGGTTCGCCTATACACTTGATACTAATAGGTTGGAGGGGTCCGCCTATACACTTGCCACTAAGTGGTTTGGGGGGGGGGGGTTGCCTATACACTTGCTACTAGCAGGTTGGAGGGGTTCGCCTATACACTTGCTACTAAAAGGTTGGAGGGGTCCGCCTATACACTTGCTATTGAAAGGTTTGCGGGATTCGCCTATACACTTGCTATTTTAAAAAAGGTTTGTGGGGGTTCGCCTATAGTCTTGTAACAGAAAAGTTTCAGGGGTCCGCCTATACACCTGCTACTAAAAGGGTTGAGGGATTCGCCTACACACTTACTACTGAAATGTTTGCCTATACAATTGCTACTGAAAGGTTTGAGGGGTCTGCCTATACAATTGCTACTGATAGCTTTGAGGGGCTCACCTATACTCTTGCAACAGAAAAGTTTTAGGGGTTCGCCTATAGTCTTGCTACACAAATGTTTCAGGGGTCCGCTTATAGTCTTGCAAAAGAAAGGCTTCAGGGGTCCGCCTATAGACTTGCTACCAAAAGGTTTGAGGGGCTCACCTATACACTTGCTACAAAGAGGTTTGGGGGGTTCGCCTATACACTTACGACTAAAAGGTTGGAGGGTTCCGGCCTATATACTTGCTACAAAAAAGATTAAAGAGGTGCGCCTATACACTTGCTACTAAAAGGTTTGAGGGGTCCGCCAACACACTTGCCACTGAAAGGTTTAAGGGGTTCGCCTATACACTTGCAACTGAAAGGTTTGATGCGCTCACCTATACACTTGCTACTGAAAAGTTAGAGGGGTTCACCTATACACTTGCTACTAAAAGCTTTGAGGGGTTCGCCTATACTTTTGCAACAGAAAAGTTTCAGGGGTTCGCCTATAGTCTTTCTACACAAATGTTTCAGGGGTCCGCCTATATTCTTGCAACAGAAAAGTTTGAGGGGTCCGCCAATACACTTGCTACTGAAAGGTTTGAGGGGTTTGCCTATGCACTTGTTACTGAAAGGTTTGAGGGGTTCACCTATACAATTGCTTCTAAAAGTTTGGAGGTGTCTGCCTATACATCTGCTACTGAAAGGTTTGAGAGTTCCCCCTATACACTTGCTAATAAGAGGTTTGGGTCGGTTCGCCTATACACTTGCTAATAAAAGGTCCGAGAGGTTCACCTATACTCTTGCTACACAAATGTTTCAGGGGTCCGCCTGTACACTTGCTACTGAAAGGTTTGAGGGGTTTGCCTATACTCTTGCAACTAAAAGGTTGGAGGGATCCGCCTATACTCTTTCTACTGAAAGGTTGTAGGGGTTCGTCTATACACTTTCTACTAAAAGGTTGGAGGGGTTCGCCTATACACTTGCTACGGAAAGCTTTGAGGGCGCCACCTTTACTCTTGCAGCAGAAAGGTTTGAGGAGTTCGCCTATACAATTGCTACTAAAAGGTTTGGGGGGTCCGCCAATACACTTGCTACTGAAAGGTTTGAGAGGTCCCCCTATACACTTACTATTAAAAGGTTTGGGTCGGTTCGCCTATACACTTGCTACTAAAAGGTTTGAGGGGTTCGCTTATACTCTTGCTACACAAATGGTTAAGGGGTCCGTCTATAGTCTTGCTACACAAATGTCTTAGTGATCCACCTATACACTTGCTACTGAAACGTTTAAGGGGTTGACCTATACACTTGCTAGTAAAAGATTGGAGGGGTCCGCCTATATACTTGCTACTGAAAGGTTTGAGGGGGTTCATCTATACACTTGCTACTGAAAGATTGGAGGGGTTCGCCTAAACACTTGCTACCGAAAGCTTTGAGGGGTTCACCTATACTCTTGCAACAGAAACGCTTCAGGGGTTTGCCTATAGTCTTGCTACAAAAATGTTTCAGGGGTCCGCCTATAGTCTTGCAACAGAAAGGTTTCAGGGCTTCGCCTATACACTTGCTACTGAAAGGTTTGAAGGGCTCGCCTATACACTTGCTACTAAAAGGTTTGAGGGGCTCGCCTTTACACTTGCTACTAAAAGGTTGGAGGGGTTCGCCTATACACTTGCTACTAAGATGTATGGTAGGGGTTCGCCTATACACTTACTACTAAAAGGTTGGAAGGGTCCGCCTATACACTTGCTAATAAAAGATTAAAGAGGTCTGCCTATACACTTGCTACTAAAAGGTTTGAGGGGTCCGCCAATACACTTGCTACTGAAAGGTTTGAGGGGTTCGCCTATACACTTGCTACTGAAAGGTTTGAGGGGTTCGCCTATACACTTGCTACTGAAAGGTTTGAAGGGCTCGCCTTTACACTTGCTACTGAAAGGTTGGAGGGGTCCGCCAATACACTTGCTACTGAAAGGTTTGAGGGGTTCGCCTATACACTTGCTACTGAAAGGTTTGAGGGGTTCGCCTATACACTTGCTACTGAAAGGTTTGAGGGGTTCGCCTATACAATTGCTACTAAAAGGTTGGAGGGGTCCGGCTCTACACTTGCTACTAATAGGTTTTGGGGGGCGGTTCGCCTATACACTTGCTACTGAAAGGTTTGAGGGCTCTGCCTATACACTTGCTAGTAATAGGTTTGGGGGGGGGGGCGGTTTGCCTATACACTTGTTACTAAAAGTTAGGAGGGGTCCGCCTATACACTTGCTACTAAAAGCTTTGAGGGGTACACCTACACTCTAGCAACAGAAAAGTTTCAAGGGTCCACCTATACACTTGCTACTGAAAGATTTGAGGCGTTCGCCTATACATTTGCTAGTAAAGGGTTTGAGGTGTCCGCCTACACACTTGCTACTGCAAGATTTGAGGGGTTCGCCTATACACTTGCTACTGAAAGGTTTGAGGCGTTTGCCTATACATTTGCTACTAAAAGGTTTGAGGTGTCCGCCTACACACTTGCTACTGAAAGGTTTGAGGGGTTCGCCTATACACTTGCTACTGAAAGGTTTGAGGGGTTCGCCTATACACTTGCCACTAAAAGGTTGGAGGGGCCCGGCTATATACTTGTTACTAATACGTTTTGGGGGGCGGTTCACCTATACACTTGCTACTGAAAGGTTTGAGGGGTCCGCCTATACACTTGCTACTAATAGGTTTTGGGGGGCAGTTCACCTATACACTTGCTACTAAAAGGTAGTATGGGTCCGACTATACACTTGCTACTGAAAGCTTTGAGAGGTTCACCTACACTCTTGCAACAGAAAAGTTTCAGGGGTCCGCCTATACACTTGCTATTGAAAGGTTTGAGGAGTTTGCCTATATACTTGCAACTAAAAGGTCTGAGGGGTTTGCTTATACTCTTGCTACACAAATGGTTCAGGGGTCCGCCTATAGTCTTGCTACACAAATGTCTTAGGGGTCCGCCTATACACTTGCTACTGAAACGTTTAAGGGGTTGGCCTATACTCTTGCTAGTAAAAGGTTGGAGGGGTCCGCCTATACACTTGCTACTGAAAGGTTGGAGGGGTTCGCCTATACTCTTGCAACAGAAAAGTTTCAGGGGTTCGCCTATAGTCTTGGTACACAAATGTTTCAGGGGTCCGCCCACAGTCTTGCAACAGAAAGGTTTCAGGGCTTCGTCTATACACTTGCTACTGAAAGGTTTGAAGGGCTCGCCTATACACTTGCTACTAATAGGTTGGAGGGGTCCGCCTATACACTTGCTAATAAAAGATTAAAGAGGTCCGCCTATACACTTGCTACTAAAAGGTTTGAGGGGTCCGCCAATACACTTGCTACTGAAAGGTTTGAGGAGTTTGCCTATACAATTGCTACTAAAAGGTTGGAGGGGTCCGGCTCTACACTTGCTACTAATAGGTTTTGGGGGGCGGTTCGCCTATACACTTGCTACTGAAAGGTTTGAGGGGTCTGCCTATACACTTGATAGTAATAAGTTTTTGGGGGCGGTTTGCCTATACACTAGTTACTAAAAGGTAGGAGGAGTCCGCCTATACACTTGCTACTGAAAGATTTGAGGGGTTCGCCTATACACTTGCTACTGAAAGGTTTGAGGGGTTTACCTACATTCTTGGAACAGAAAAGTCTCAGGGGTTCGCCTATACACTTGATACTAATAGGTTGGAGGGGTCCGCCTATACACTTGCCACTAAGTGGTTTGGGGGGGGGGGGGTTGCCTATACACTTGCTACTAGCAGGTTGGAGGGGTTCGCCTATACACTTGCTACTAAAAGGTTGGAGGGGTCCGCCTATACACTTGCTATTGAAAGGTTTGCGGGATTCGCCTATACACTTGCTATTTTAAAAAAGGTTTGTGGGGGTTCGCCTATAGTCTTGTAACAGAAAAGTTTCAGGGGTCCGCCTATACACCTGCTACTAAAAGGGTTGAGGGATTCGCCTACACACTTACTACTGAAATGTTTGCCTATACAATTGCTACTGAAAGGTTTGAGGGGTCTGCCTATACAATTGCTACTGATAGCTTTGAGGGGCTCACCTATACTCTTGCAACAGAAAAGTTTTAGGGGTTCGCCTATAGTCTTGCTACACAAATGTTTCAGGGGTCCGCTTATAGTCTTGCAAAAGAAAGGCTTCAGGGGTCCGCCTATAGACTTGCTACCAAAAGGTTTGAGGGGCTCACCTATACACTTGCTACAAAGAGGTTTGGGGGGTTCGCCTATACACTTACGACTAAAAGGTTGGAGGGTTCCGGCCTATATACTTGCTACAAAAAAGATTAAAGAGGTGCGCCTATACACTTGCTACTAAAAGGTTTGAGGGGTCCGCCAACACACTTGCCACTGAAAGGTTTAAGGGGTTCGCCTATACACTTGCAACTGAAAGGTTTGAGGCGCTCACCTATACACTTGCTACTGAAAAGTTTGAGGGGTTCACCTATACACTTGCTACTAAAAGCTTTGAGGGGTTCGCCTATACTTTTGCAACAGAAAAGTTTCAGGGGTTCGCCTATAGTCTTTCTACACAAATGTTTCAGGGGTCCGCCTATATTCTTGCAACAGAAAAGTTTGAGGGGTCCGCCAATACACTTGCTACTGAAAGGTTTGAGGGGTTTGCCTATACACTTGTTACTGAAAGGTTTGAGGGGTTCACCTATACAATTGCTTCTAAAAGTTTGGAGGTGTCTGCCTATACATCTGCTACTGAAAGGTTTGAGAGTTCCCCCTATACACTTGCTAATAAGAGGTTTGGGTCGGTTCGCCTATACACTTGCTACTAAAAGGTCCGAGAGGTTCACCTATACTCTTGCTACACAAATGTTTCAGGGGTCCGCCTGTACACTTGCTACTGAAAGGTTTGAGGGGTTTGCCTATACTCTTGCAACTAAAAGGTTGGAGGGATCCGCCTATACTCTTTCTACTGAAAGGTTGTAGGGGTTCGTCTATACACTTTCTACTAAAAGGTTGGAGGGGTTCGCCTATACACTTGCTACGGAAAGCTTTGAGGGCGCCACCTTTACTCTTGCAGCAGAAAGGTTTGAGGAGTTCGCCTATACAATTGCTACTAAAAGGTTTGGGGGGTCCGCCAATACACTTGCTACTGAAAGGTTTGAGAGGTCCCCCTATACACTTGCTATTAAAAGGTTTGGGTCGGTTCGCCTATACACTTGCTACTAAAAGGTTTGAGGGGTTCGCTTATACTCTTGCTACACAAATGGTTAAGGGGTCCGTCTATAGTCTTGCTACACAAATGTCTTAGTGATCCACCTATACACTTGCTACTGAAACGTTTAAGGGGTTGACCTATACACTTGCTAGTAAAAGATTGGAGGGGTCCGCCTATATACTTGCTACTGAAAGGTTTGAGGGGGTTCATCTATACACTTGCTACTGAAAGATTGGAGGGGTTCGCCTAAACACTTGCTACCGAAAGCTTTGAGGGGTTCACCTATACTCTTGCAACAGAAACGCTTCAGGGGTTTGCCTATAGTCTTGCTACAAAAATGTTTCAGGGGTCCGCCTATAGTCTTGCAACAGAAAGGTTTCAGGGCTTCGCCTATACACTTGCTACTGAAAGGTTTGAAGGGCTCGCCTATACACTTGCTACTAAAAGGTTTGAGGGGCTCGCCCTTACACTTGCTACTAAAAGGTTGGAGGGGTTCGCCTATACACTTGCTACTAAGATGTATGGTAGGGGTTCGCCTATACACTTACTACTAAAAGGTTGGAAGGGTCCGCCTATACACTTGCTAATAAAAGATTAAAGAGGTCTGCCTATACACTTGCTACTAAAAGGTTTGAGGGGTCCGCCAATACACTTGCTACTGAAAGGTTTGAGGGGTTCGCCTATACACTTGCTACTGAAAGGTTTGAGGGGTTCGCCTATACACTTGCTACTGAAAGGTTTGAAGGGCTCGCCTTTACACTTGCTACTGAAAGGTTGGAGGGGTCCGCCAATACACTTGCTACTGAAAGGTTTGAGGGGTTCGCCTATACACTTGCTACTGAAAGGTTTGAGGGGTTCGCCTATACACTTGCTACTGAAAGGTTTGAGGGGTTCGCCTATACAATTGCTACTAAAAGGTTGGAGGGGTCCGGCTCTACACTTGCTACTAATAGGTTTTGGGGGGCGGTTCGCCTATACACTTACTACTGAAAGGTTTGAGGGCTCTGCCTATACACTTGCTAGTAATAGGTTTGGGGGGGGGGGGCGGTTTGCCTATACACTTGTTACTAAAAGGTAGGAGGGGTCCGCCTATACACTTGCTACTAAAAGCTTTGAGGGGTACACCTACACTCTAGCAACAGAAAAGTTTCAAGGGTCCACCTATACACTTGCTACTGAAAGATTTGAGGCGTTCGCCTATACATTTGCTAGTAAAGGGTTTGAGGTGTCCGCCTACACACTTGCTACTGCAAGATTTGAGGGGTTCGCCTATACACTTGCTACTGAAAGGTTTGAGGCGTTTGCCTATACATTTGCTACTAAAAGGTTTGAGGTGTCCGCCTACACACTTGCTACTGAAAGGTTTGAGGGGTTCGCCTATACACTTGCTACTGAAAGGTTTGAGGGGTTCGCCTATACACTTGCCACTAAAAGGTTGGAGGGGCCCGGCTATATACTTGTTACTAATACGTTTTGGGGGGGCGGTTCACCTATACACTTGCTACTGAAAGGTTTGAGGGGTCCGCCTATACACTTGCTACTAATAGGTTTTGGGGGGCAGTTCACCTATACACTTGCTACTAAAAGGTAGTATGGGTCCGACTATACACT
This sequence comes from Eleutherodactylus coqui, assembly GCF_035609145.1. Classification (NCBI taxonomy): domain Eukaryota; kingdom Metazoa; phylum Chordata; class Amphibia; order Anura; family Eleutherodactylidae; genus Eleutherodactylus; species Eleutherodactylus coqui. The sequence goes on from NW_027101699.1 coordinate 96,317, forward strand.
TGCTACTGAAAGCTTTGAGAAGTTCACCTACACTCTTGCAACAGAAAAGTTTCATGGGTCCGCCTATACACTTGCTATTGAAAGGTTTGAGGAGTTTGCCTATATACTTGCAACTAAAAGGTCTGAGGGGTTTGCTTATACTCTTGCTACACAAATGGTTCAGGGGTCCGCCTATAGTCTTGCTACACAAATGTCTTAGGGGTCCGCCTATACACTTGCTACTGAAACGTTTAAGGGGTTGGCCTATACTCTTGCTAGTAAAAGGTTGGAGGGGTCCGCCTATACACTTGCTACTGAAAGGTTGGAGGGGTTCGCCTATACTCTTGCAACAGAAAAGTTTCAGGGGTTCGCCTATAGTCTTGGTACACAAATGTTTCAGGGGTCCGCCCACAGTCTTGCAACAGAAAGGTTTCAGGGCTTCGTCTATACACTTGCTACTGAAAGATTTGAAGGGCTCGCCTATACACTTGCTACTAATAGGTTGGAGGGGTCCGCCTATACACTTGCTAATAAAAGATTAAAGAGGTCCGCCTATACACTTGCTACTAAAAGGTTTGAGGGGTCCGCCAATACACTTGCTACAGAAAGGTTTGAGGAGTTTGCCTATACAATTGCTACTAAAAGGTTGGAGGGGTCCGGCTCTACACTTGCTACTAATAGGTTTTGGGGGGTGGTTCGCCTATACACTTGCTACTGAAAGGTTTGAGGGGTCTGCCTATACACTTGATAGTAATAAGTTTTTGGGGGCGGTTTGCCTATACACTAGTTACTAAAAGGTAGGAGGAGTCCGCCTATACACTTGCTACTGAAAGATTTGAGGGGTTCGCCTATACACTTGCTACTGAAAGGTTTGAGGGGTTTACCTACATTCTTGGAACAGAAAAGTCTCAGGGGTTCGCCTATACACTTGATACTAATAGGTTGGAGGGGTCCGCCTATACACTTGCCACTAAGTGGTTTGGGGGGGGGGGTTGCCTATACACTTGCTACTAGCAGGTTGGAGGGGTTCGCCTATACACTTGCTACTAAAAGGTTGGAGGGGTCCGCCTATACACTTGCTATTGAAAGGTTTGCGGGATTCGCCTATACACTTGCTATTTTAAAAAAGGTTTGTGGGGGTTCGCCTATAGTCTTGTAACAGAAAAGTTTCAGGGGTCCGCCTATACACCTGCTACTAAAAGGGTTGAGGGATTCGCCTACACACTTACTACTGAAATGTTTGCTTATACAATTGCTACTGAAAGGTTTGAGGGGTCTGCCTATACAATTGCTACTGATAGCTTTGAGGGGCTCACCTATACTCTTGCAACAGAAAAGTTTTAGGGGTTCGCCTATACACTTGCTACTAAAAGGTCCGAGAGGTTCACCTATACTCTTGCTACACAAATGTTTCAGGGGTCCGCCTGTACACTTGCTACGGAAAGGTTTGAGGGGTTTGCCTATACTCTTGCAACTAAAAGGTTGGAGGGATCCGCCTATACTCTTTCTACTGAAAGGTTGTAGGGGTTCGTCTATACACTTTCTACTAAAAGGTTGGAGGGGTTCGCCTATACACTTGCTACGGAAAGCTTTGAGGGCGCCACCTTTACTCTTGCAGCAGAAAGGTTTGAGGAGTTCGCCTATACAATTGCTACTAAAAGGTTTGGGGGGTCCGCCAATACACTTGCTACTGAAAGGTTTGAGAGGTCCCCCTATACACTTGCTATTAAAAGGTTTGGGTCGGTTCGCCTATACACTTGCTACTAAAAGGTTTGAGGGGTTCGCTTATACTCTTGCTACACAAATGGTTAAGGGGTCCGTCTATAGTCTTGCTACACAAATGTCTTAGTGATCCACCTATACACTTGCTACTGAAACGTTTAAGGGGTTGACCTATACACTTGCTAGTAAAAGATTGGAGGGGTCCGCCTATATACTTGCTACTGAAAGGTTTGAGGGGGTTCATCTATACACTTGCTACTGAAAGATTGGAGGGGTTCGCCTAAACACTTGCTACCGAAAGCTTTGAGGGGTTCACCTATACTCTTGCAACAGAAACGTTTCAGGGGTTTGCCTATAGTCTTGCAACAGAAAGGTTTCAGGGCTTCGCCTATACACTTGCTACTGAAAGGTTTGAAGGGCTCGCCTATACACTTGCTACTAAAAGGTTTGAGGGGCTCGCCTTTACACTTGCTACTAAAAGGTTGGAGGGGTTCGCCTATACACTTGCTACTAAGATGTATGGTAGGGGTTCGCCTATACACTTACTACTAAAAGGTTGGAAGGGTCCGCCTATACACTTGCTAATAAAAGATTAAAGAGGTCTGCCTATACACTTGCTACTAAAAGGTTGGAGGGGTCCGCCAATACACTTGCTACTGAAAGGTTTGAGGGGTTCGCCTATACACTTGCTACTGAAAGGTTTGAGGGGTTCGCCTATACACTTGCTACTGAAAGGTTTGAAGGGCTCGCCTTTACACTTGCTACTGAAAGGTTGGAGGGGTCCGCCAATACACTTGCTACTGAAAGGTTTGAGGGGTTCGCCTATACACTTGCTACTGAAAGGTTTGAGGGGTTCGCCTATACACTTGCTACTGAAAGGTTTGAGGGGTTCGCCTATACAATTGCTACTAAAAGGTTGGAGGGGTCCGGCTCTACACTTGCTACTAATAGGTTTTGGGGGGCGGTTCGCCTATACACTTGCTACTGAAAGGTTTGAGGGGTCTGCCTATACACTTGCTAGTAATAGGTTTGGGGGGGGGGGCGGTTTGCCTATACACTTGTTACTAAAAGGTAGGAGGGGTCCGCCTATACACTTGCTACTAAAAGCTTTGAGGGGTACACCTACACTCTAGCAACAGAAAAGTTTCAAGGGTCCACCTATACACTTGCTACTGAAAGATTTGAGGCGTTCGCCTATACATTTGCTAGTAAAGGGTTTGAGGTGTCCGCCTACACACTTGCTACTGAAAGATTTGAGGGGTTCGCCTATACACTTGCCACTAAAAGGTTGGAGGGGCCCGGCTATATACTTGTTACTAATACGTTTTGCGGGGCGGTTCACCTATACACTTGCTACTGAAAGGTTTGAGGGGTCCGCCTATACACTTGCTACTAATAGGTTTTGGGGGGCAGTTCACCTATACACTTGCTACTAAAAGGTAGTATGGGTCCGACTATACACTTGCTACTGAAAGCTTTGAGAGGTTCACCTACACTCTTGCAACAGAAAAGTTTCAGGGGTCCGCCTATACACTTGCTATTGAAAGGTTTGAGGAGTTTGCCTATATACTTGCAACTAAAAGGTCTGAGGGGTTTGCTTATACTCTTGCTACACAAATGGTTCAGGGGTCCGCCTATAGTCTTGCTACACAAATGTCTTAGGGGTCCGCCTATACACTTGCTACTGAAACGTTTAAGGGGTTGGCCTATACTCTTGCTAGTAAAAGGTTGGAGGGGTCCGCCTATACACTTGCTACTGAAAGGTTGGAGGGGTTCGCCTATCCTCTTGCAAAAGTTTCAGGGGTTCGCCTATAGTCTTGGTACACAAATGTTTCAGGGGTCCGCCCACAGTCTTGCAACAGAAAGGTTTCAGGGCTTCGTCTATACACTTGCTACTGAAAGGTTTGAAGGGCTCGCCTATACACTTGCTACTAATAGGTTGGAGGGGTCCGCCTATACACTTGCTAATAAAAGATTAAAGAGGTCCGCCTATACACTTGCTACTAAAAGGTTTGAGGGGTCCGCCAATACACTTGCTACAGAAAGGTTTGAGGAGTTTGCCTATACAATTGCTACTAAAAGGTTGGAGGGGTCCGGCTCTACACTTGCTACTAATAGGTTTTGGGGGGCGGTTCGCCTATACACTTGCTACTGAAAGGTTTGAGGGGTCTGCCTATACACTTGATAGTAATAAGTTTTTGGGGGCGGTTTGCCTATACACTAGTTACTAAAAGGTAGGAGGAGTCCGCCTATACACTTGCTACTGAAAGATTTGAGGGGTTCGCCTATACACTTGCTACTGAAAGGTTTGAGGGGTTTACCTACATTCTTGGAACAGAAAAGTCTCAGGGGTTCGCCTATACACTTGATACTAATAGGTTGGAGGGGTCCGCCTATACACTTGCCACTAAGTGGTTTGGGGGGGGGGTTGCCTATACACTTGCTACTAGCAGGTTGGAGGGGTTCGCCTATACACTTGCTACTAAAAGGTTGGAGGGGTCCGCCTATACACTTGCTATTGAAAGGTTTGCGGGATTCGCCTATACACTTGCTATTTTAAAAAAGGTTTGTGGGGGTTCGCCTATAGTCTTGTAACAGAAAAGTTTCAGGGGTCCGCCTATACACCTGCTACTAAAAGGGTTGAGGGATTCGCCTACACACTTACTACTGAAATGTTTGCCTATACAATTGCTACTGAAAGGTTTGAGGGGTCTGCCTATACAATTGCTACTGATAGCTTTGAGGGGCTCACCCATACTCTTGCAACAGAAAAGTTTTAGGGGTTCGCCTATAGTCTTGCTACACAAATGTTTCAGGGGTCCGCTTATAGTCTTGCAAAAGAAAGGCTTCAGGGGTCCGCCTATAGACTTGCTACCAAAAGGTTTGAGGGGCTCACCTATACACTTGCTACAAAGAGGTTTGGGGGGTTCGCCTATACACTTACGACTAAAAGGTTGGAGGGTTCCGGCCTATATACTTGCTACAAAAAAGATTAAAGAGGTGCGCCTATACACTTGCTACTAAAAGGTTTGAGGGGTCCGCCAACACACTTGCCACTGAAAGGTTTAAGGGGTTCGCCTATACACTTGCAACTGAAAGGTTTGAGGCGCTCACCTATACACTTGCTACTGAAAAGTTTGAGGGGTTCACCTATACACTTGCTACTAAAAGCTTTGAGGGGTTCGCCTATACTTTTGCAACAGAAAAGTTTCAGGGGTTCGCCTATAGTCTTTCTACACAAATGTTTCAGGGGTCCGCCTATATTCTTGCAACAGAAAAGTTTGAGGGGTCCGCCAATACACTTGCTACTGAAAGGTTTGAGGGGTTTGCCTATACACTTGTTACTGAAAGGTTTGAGGGGTTCACCTATACAATTGCTTCTAAAAGTTTGGAGGTGTCTGCCTATACATCTGCTACTAAAAGGTTTGAGAGTTCCCCCTATACACTTGCTAATAAGAGGTTTGGGTCGGTTCGCCTATACACTTGCTACTAAAAGGTCCGAGAGGTTCACCTATACTCTTGCTACACAAATGTTTCAGGGGTCCGCCTGTACACTTGCTACTGAAAGGTTTGAGGGGTTTGCCTATACTCTTGCAACTAAAAGGTTGGAGGGATCCGCCTATACTCTTTCTACTGAAAGGTTGTAGGGGTTCGTCTATACACTTTCTACTAAAAGGTTGGAGGGGTTCGCCTATACACTTGCTACGGAAAGCTTTGAGGGCGCCACCTTTACTCTTGCAGCAGAAAGGTTTGAGGAGTTCGCCTATACAATTGCTACTAAAAGGTTTGGGGGGTCCGCCAATACACTTGCTACTGAAAGGTTTGAGAGGTCCCCCTATACACTTGCTATTAAAAGGTTTGGGTCGGTTCGCCTATACACTTGCTACTAAAAGGTTTGAGGGGTTCGCTTATACTCTTGCTACACAAATGGTTAAGGGGTCCGTCTATAGTCTTGCTACACAAATGTCTTAGTGATCCACCTATACACTTGCTACTGAAACGTTTAAGGGGTTGACCTATACACTTGCTAGTAAAAGATTGGAGGGGTCCGCCTATATACTTGCTACTGAAAGGTTTGAGGGGGTTCATCTATACACTTGCTACTGAAAGATTGGAGGGGTTCGCCTAAACACTTGCTACCGAAAGCTTTGAGGGGTTCACCTATACTCTTGCAACAGAAACGTTTCAGGGGTTTGCCTATAGTCTTGCTACAAAAATGTTTCAGGGGTCCGCCTATAGTCTTGCAACAGAAAGGTTTCAGGGCTTCGCCTATACACTTGCTACTGAAAGGTTTGAAGGGCTCGCCTATACACTTGCTACTAAAAGGTTTGAGGGGCTCGCCTTTACACTTGCTACTAAAAGGTTGGAGGGGTTCGCCTATACACTTGCTACTAAGATGTATGGTAGGGGTTCGCCTATACACTTACTACTAAAAGGTTGGAAGGGTCCGCCTATACACTTGCTAATAAAAGATTAAAGAGGTCTGCCTATACACTTGCTACTAAAAGGTTTGAGGGGTCCGCCAATACACTTGCTACTGAAAGGTTTGAGGGGTTCGCCTATACACTTGCTACTGAAAGGTTTGAGGGGTTCGCCTATACACTTGCTACTGAAAGGTTTGAAGGGCTCGCCTTTACACTTGCTACTGAAAGGTTGGAGGGGTCCGCCAATACACTTGCTACTGAAAGGTTTGAGGGGTTCGCCTATACACTTGCTACTGAAAGGTTTGAGGGGTTCGCCTATACACTTGCTACTGAAAGGTTTGAGGGGTTCGCCTATACAATTGCTACTAAAAGGTTGGAGGGGTCCGGCTCTACACTTGCTACTAATAGGTTTTGGGGGGCGGTTCGCCTATACACTTGCTACTGAAAGGTTTGAGGGGTCTGCCTATACACTTGCTAGTAATAGGTTTGGGGGGGGGGGCGGTTTGCCTATACACTTGTTACTAAAAGGTAGGAGGGGTCCGCCTATACACTTGCTACTAAAAGCTTTGAGGGGTACACCTACACTCTAGCAACAGAAAAGTTTCAAGGGTCCACCTATACACTTGCTACTGAAAGATTCGAGGCGTTCGCCTATACATTTGCTAGTAAAGGGGTTGAGGTGTCCGCCTACACACTTGCTACTGCAAGATTTGAGGGGTTCGCCTATACACTTGCTACTGAAAGGTTTGAGGCGTTTGCCTATACATTTGCTACTAAAAGGTTCGAGGTGTCCGCCTACACACTTGCTACTGAAAGGTTTGAGGGGTTCGCCTATACACTTGCTACTGAAAGGTTTGAGGGGTTCGCCTATACACTTGCCACTAAAAGGTTGGAGGGGCCCGGCTATATACTTGTTACTAATACGTTTTGGGGGGCGGTTCACCTATACACTTGCTACTGAAAGGTTTGAGGGGTCCGCCTATACACTTGCTACTAATAGGTTTTGGGGGGCAGTTCGCCTATACACTTGCTACTAAAAGGTAGTATGGGTCCGACTATACACTTGCTACTGAAAGCTTTGAGAGGTTCACCTACACTCTTGCAACAGAAAAGTTTCAGGGGTCCGCCTATACACTTGCTATTGAAAGGTTTGAGGAGTTTGCCTATATACTTGCTACTAAAAGGTCTGAGGGGTTCGCTTATACTCTTGCTACACAAATGGTTCAGGGGTCCGCCTATAGTCTTGCTACACAAATGTCTTAGGGGTCCGCCTATACACTTGCTACTGAAACGTTTAAGGGGTTGGCCTATACTCTTGCTAGTAAAAGGTTGGAGGGGTCCGCCTATACACTTGCTACTGAAAGGTTGGAGGGGTTCGCCTATACTCTTGCAACAGAAAAGTTTCAGGGGTTCGCCTATAGTCTTGGTACACAAATGTTTCAGGGGTCCGCCCACAGTCTTGCAACAGAAAGGTTTCAGGGCTTCGCCTATACACTTGCTACTGAAAGGTTTGAAGGGCTCGCCTATACACTTGCTACTAAGAGGTTGGAGGGGTCCACCTATACACTTGCTAATAAAAGATTAAAGAGGTCCGCCTATACACTTGCTACTAAAAGGTTTGAGGGGTCCGCCAATCCACTTGCTACTGAAAGGTTTGAAGGGCTCGCCTATACACTTGCTACTGAAAGGTTTGAGGGGTCCGCTTATACACTTGCTACTAAGATGTATGGTAGGGGTTCGCCTATACACTTACTACTAAAAGGTTGGAGGGGTCCGCCTATACACTTGATAATAAAAGATTAAAGAGGTCCGCCTATACACTTGCTACTAAAAGGTTTGAGGGGTCCGCCAATACACTTGCTACTGAAAGGTTTGAGGGGTTCGCCTATACACTTGCTACTGAAAGGTTTGAGGGGTTCGCCTATACACTTGCTACTGAAAGGTGTGAGGGGTTCGCTTATACAATTGCTACTAAAAGGTTGGAGGGGTCCGGCTCTACACTTGCCACTAATAAGTTATGGGGGGCGGTTCGCCTATACACTTGCTACTGAAAGGTTTGAGGGGTCTGCCTATACACTTGCTAGTAACTATACACTTGTTACTAAATGTAGGAGGTGTCCCACTATACACTTGAAACTGAAAGATTTGAGGGGTTCGCCTAAACACTTGCTACTAAAAGCTTTGAGGGGTTCACCTACACTCTAGCAACAGAAAAGTTAAAAGGGTCCGCCTATACACTTGCTACTGAAAGGTTTGAGGCGTTCGCCTATACATTTGCTACTAAAAGGTTTGAGGTGTCCACCTACACACTTGCTACTGAAAGGTTTGAGGGGTTCGCCTATACACTTGCTACTGAAAGATTTGAGGGGTTCGCCTCTACACTTGCCACTAAAAGGTTGGAGGGGCCCGGCTATATACTTGCTACTAATACGTTTTGGGGGGCGGTTCACCTATACACTTGCTACTGAAAGGTTTGAGGGGTTCGCTTATACTTTTGCTACACAAATGGTTCAGGGGTCCGTCTATAGCCTTGCTACACAAATGTCTTAGTGATCCGCCTATACACTTGCTACTGAAAGGTTGGAGGGGTCCGCTTATACACTTGCTACTGAAAGGTTGGAGGGGTTCATCTATACACTTGCTACTGAAAGGTTGGAGGGGTTCGCCTAAACACTTGCTACCGAAAGCTTTGAGGGGTTCACCTATACTCTTGCAACAGAAAAGTTTCAGGGGTTCGCCTATAGTCTTGCTACACAAATGTTTCAGGGGTCCGCCTATAGTCTTGCAACAGAAAGGTTTCAGGGCTTCGCCTATACACTTGCTACTGAAAGGTTTGAAGGGCTCGCCTATACACTTGCTACTAATAGGTTGGAGGGGTCCACTTATACACTTGCTGCTAAGATGTATGGTAGGGGATCGCCTATACACTTACTACTAAAAGGTTGGAGGGGTCCGCCTATACACTTGCTAATAAAATATTAAAGAGGTCCGCCTATACACTTGCTACTAAAAGGTTTGAGGGGTCCGCCAATACACTTGCTACTGAAAGGTTTGAGGAGTTTGCCTATACAATTGCTACTAAAAGGTTGGAGGGGTCCGGCTCTACACTTGCTACTAATAGGTTTTGGGGGGCGGTTCGCCTATACACTTGCTACTGAAAGGTTTGAGGGGTCTGCCTATACACTTGCTAGTAATAAGTTTTGGGGGGCGGTTTGCCTATACACTTGTTACTAAAAGGTAGGAGGAGTCCGCCTATACACTTGCTACTGAAAGATTTGAGGGGTTCGCCTATACACTTGCTACTAAAAGCTTTGAGGGGTTCACCTACACTCTAGCAACAGAAAAGTTTCAAGGCTCCGCCTATACACTTGCTACTGAAAGGTTTGAGGCGTTCGCCTATACATTTGCTACTAAAAGGATTGAGGTGTCCGCCTACACACTTGCTACTGAAAGGCTTGAGGGGTTCGCCTATACACTTGCTACTGAAAGGTTTGAGGGGTTCGCCTATACAATTGCCACTAAAAGGTTGGAGGGGCCCGGCTATATACTTGCTACTAATACGTTTTGCGGGGCGGTTCACCTATACACTTGCTACTGAAAGGTTTGAGGGGTCCGCCTATACACTTGCTACTAATAGGTTTTGGGGGGCAGTTCGCCTATACACTTGCTACTAAAAGGTAGGATGGGTCCGCCTATACACTTGCTACTGAAAGCTTTGAGAGGTTCACCTACACTCTTGCAACAGAAAAGTTTCAGGGGTCCGCCTATACACTTGCTGCTGAAAGGTTTGAGGAGTTTGCCTATACACTTGCTACTAAAAGGTTGGAGGGGTCTGCCCATACACTTGCTACTGAAAGGTTTGAGGGGCTCGACTATACACTTGCAACAGAAAAGTTTCAGGGGTTCGCCTATAGTCTTGCTACACAAATGTTTCAGGGGTCCGCCTATAGTCTTGCTACACAAATGTTTCAAGGGTCCGCCTATACACTTGCTTCTGAAAGGTTTGAGGGGTCCGCCTATACACTTGCTACTAAAAGGTTTAACGAGTCCGCCAATACACTTGCTACTGAAAGGTTTGAGGTGTTCGCCTATACACTTGCTACTGAAAGGTTGGAGGGGTTTGTCTATACACTTGTTACTGAAAGGTTGGAGGGGTTTGTCTATACACTTGCTACTAAGAGGTTTAGGGGCGGGGGGGGGGCACATTTACACTTGCTACTGAAAGGTTGGAGGAGTTCGCCTATAGTCTTGCTACACAAATGTTTCAGGGGTCTGCCTATAGTCTTGCTACACAAATGTTTCAGGGGTCCGCCTATACATTTGCTACTGAAAGGTTTGAGGGGTTTGCCTATACACTTGCTACTAAAAGGTTGGAGGGGTCCGCCTCTACACTTCCTACTGAAAGGTTGGACGGGTTTGCCTATACACTTGCTACTAAAAGGTTGGAAAGGTCCACCTATACACTTGCTACTGAAAGCTTTGAGGAGTTCGCCTATAGTCTTGCAAGAGAAAAGTTTCAGGGTTTCGCCTATAGTCTTGCAACAGAAAAGTTTCAGGGCTTCGCCTATACACTTGCTACTGAAAAGTTTGAGGGGCTCGCCTATAGACTTGCTGTTAAAAGGTTTGAGGGGTCCGCCTATACACTTGCTACTAAAAGGAAGGAGGGGTCCGCCTATACACCTGCTACTGAAAGGTTTGAAAGGTCAGCCTATACACTTGCTACTAAGAGGTTTGGGGCGGTTCGCCTATACACTTGCTACTGAAAGGTTTGAGGGGTCCGCCTATACACTTGCTACTGAAAGGTTTGAGGGGTTTACCTACATTCTTGGAACAGAAAAGTTTCAAGGGTTCGCCTATACACTTGATACTAAAAGGTTGAAGGGGTCCGCCTATACACTTGCCACTAAGGGGTTTGGGGGGGGGGGTTTGCCTATACACTTGCTACTAGCAGGTTGGAGGGGTTCGCCTATACACTTGCTACTAAAAGGTTGGAGGGGTCCGCCTATACACTTGCTACTGAAAGGTTTGCGGGATTCGCCTATACACTTGCTATTTTAAAAAAGGTTTGTGGGGGTTCGCCTATAGTCTTGTAACAGAAAAGTTTCAGGGGTTCGCCTATAGTCTTGCTACACAAATGTTTCAGGGGTCCGCCTATAGTCTTGCAACAGAAAAGTTTCAGGGGTCCGCCTATACACCTGCTACTAAAAGGTTTGAGGGATTCGCCTATACGCTTGCTACTAAAAGGATTGAGGTGTCCACCTACACACTTACTACTGAAATGTTTGCCTATACAATTGCTACTGAAAGGTTTGAGGGGTCTGCCTATACAATTGCTACTGAAAGGTTTGAGGGGTTTGCCTATACACTTGCTACTGATAGCTTTGAGGGGCTCACCTATACTCTTGCAACAGAAAAGTTTTAGGGGTTCGCCTATAGTCTTGCTACACAAATGTTTCAGGGGTCTGCTTATAGTCTTGCAACAGAAAGGCTTCAGGGGTCCGCCTATAGACTTGCTACCAAAAGGTTTGAGGGGCTCGCCTATACACTTGCTGTTAAAAGGTTTGAGGGGTCCGCCTATACACTTTCTACAAAGAGGTTTGGGGGGTTCGCCTATACACTTACGACTAAAAGGTTGCAGGGTTCCGGCCTACATACTTGCTACAAAAAAGATTAAAGAGGTGCGCCTATACACTTGCAACTAAAAGGTTTGAGGGGTCCGCCAACACACTTGCCACTGAAAGGTTTAAGGGGTTCACCTATACACTTGCTACTAAAAGCTTTGAGGGGTTCGCCTATACTTTTGCAACAGAAAAGTTTCAGGGGTTCGCCTTTAGTCTTTCTACACAAATATTTCAGGGGTCCGCCTATATTCTTGCAACAGAAAAGTTTGAGGGGTCCGCCAATACACTTGCTACTGAAAGGTTTGAGGGGTTTGCCTATACACTTGTTACTGAAAGGTTTGAGGGGTTCGCCTATACACTTGCCACTAAAAGGTTGGAGGGGCCCGGCTATACACTTGCCACTAAAAGGTTGGAGGGGTTCGCCTATACATTTGCTACTAAAAGGTTTGTGGTGTCCACCTACACACTTGCTACTGAAAGGTTTGAGGGGTTCGCCTATACACTTGCTACTGAAAGATTTTGAGGGGTTCGCGTATACACTTGCCACTAAAAGGTTGGAGGGGCCCGGCTATATACTTGCTACTAATACGTTTTGGGGGGCGGTTCACCTATACACTTGCTACTGAAAGGTTTGAGGGGTTCGCTTATACTTTTGCTACACAAATGGTTCAGGGGTCCGTCTATAGTCTTGCTACACAAATGTCTTAGTGATCCGCCTATACACTTGCTACTGAAACGTTTAAGGGGTTGGCCTATACACTTGCTACTGAAAGGTTGGAGGGGTCCGCTTATACACTTGCTACTGAAAGGTTGGAGGGGTTCATCTATACACTTGCTACTGAAAGGTTGGAGGGGTTCGCCTAAACACTTGCTACCGAAAGCTTTGAGGGGTTCACCTATACTCTTGCAACAGAAAAGTTTCAGGGGTTCGCCTATAGTCTTGCAACAGAAAGGTTTCAGGGCTTTGCCTATACACTTGCTACTGAAAGGTTTGAAGGGCTCGCCTATACACTTGCTACTAATAGGTTGGAGGGGTCCACTTATACACTTTCTGCTAAGATGTATGGTAGGGGATCGCCTATACACTTACTACTAAAAGGTTGGAGGGGTCCGCCTATACACTTGCTAATAAAAGATTAAAGAGGTCCGCCTATACACTTGCTACTAAAAGATTTGAGGGGTCCGCCAATACACTTGCTACTAAAAGATTTGAGGGGTCCGCCTATACACTTGCTACTAAAAGATTTGAGGGGTCCGCCTATACACTTGCTACTGAAAGGTTTGAGGAGTTTGCCTATACAATTGCTACTAAAAGGTTGGAGGGGTCCGGCTCTACACTTGCTACTAATAGGTTTTGGGGGGCGGTTCGCCTATACACTTGCTACTGAAAGATTTGAGGGGTTCGCCTATACACTTGCTACTGAAAGGTTTAAGGGGTTTACCTACATTCTTGGAACAGAAAAGTCTCAGGGGTTCGCCTATACACTTGATACTAAAAGGTTGGAGGGGTCCGCCTATACACTTGCCACTAAGGGGTTTGGGGGGGGGGTTTCCTATACACTTGCTACTAGCAGGTTGGAGGCGTTCGCCTATACACTTGCTACTAAAAGGTTGGAGGGGTCCGCCTATACACTTGCTATTGAAAGGTTTGCGGGATTCGCCTATACACTTGCTATTTTAAAAAAGGTTTGTGGGGGTTCGCCTATAGTCTTGCTACACAAATGTTTCAGGGGTCCGCCTATAGTCTTGTAACAGAAAAGTTTCAGGGGTCCGCCTATACACCTGCTACTAAAAGGTTTGAGGGATTCGCCTATACGCTTGCTACTAAAAGGATTGAGGTGTCCGCCTACACACTTACTACTGAAATGTTTGCCTATACAATTGCTACTGAAAGGTTTGAGGGGTCTGCCTATACAATTGCTACTGAAAGGTTTGAGGGGTTTGCCTATACTCCTGCTACTGATAGCTTTGAGGGGCTCACCTATACTCTTGCAACACAAAAGTTTTAGGGGTTCGCCTATAGTCTTGCTACACAAATGTTTCAGGGGTCCGCTTGTAGTCTTGCAAAAGAAAGGTCTCAGGGGTCCGCCTATAGACTTGCTACCAAAAGGTTTGAGGGGCTCGCCTATACACTTGCTGTTAAAAGGTTTGAGGGGTCCGCCTATACACTTGCTACAAAGAAGTTTGGGGGGTTCGCCTATACACTTACGACTAAAAGGTTGGAGGGTTCCGGCCTATATACTTGCTACAAAAAAGATTAAAGAGGTGCACCTATACACTTGCTACTAAAAGGTTTGAGGGGTCCGCCAACACACTTGCCACTGAAAGGTTTAAGGGGTTCGCCTATACACTTGCAACTGAAAGGTTTGAGGCGCTCACCTATACACTTGCTACTGAAAAGTTTGAGGGGTTCACCTATACACTTGCTACTAAAAGCTTTGAGGGGTTTGCCTATACTTTTGTAACAGAAAAGTTTCAGGGGTTTGCCTATAGTCTTTCTACACAAATGTTTCAGGGGTCCGCCTATATTCTTGCAACAGAAAAGTTTGAGGGGTCCGCCAATACACTTGCTACTGAAAGGTTTGAGGGGTTTGCCTATACACTTGTTACTGAAAGGTTTGAGGGGTTCACCTATACAATTGCTTCTAAAAGTTTGGAGGGGTCCGCCTATACATCTGCTACTGAAAGGTTTGAGAGGTCCCCCTATACACTTGCTAATAAGAGGTTTGGGTCGGTTCGCCTATACACTTGCTACTAAAAGGTCCGAGAGGTTCACTTATACTCTTGCTACACAAATGTTTCAGGGGTCCGCCTGTACACTTGCTACTGAAAGGTTTGAGGGCTTTGCCTATACTCTTGCAACTAAAAGGTTGGAGGGGTCCGCCTATACTCTTTCTACTGAAAGGTTGTAGGAGTTCGTCTATACACTTTCTACTAAAAGGTTGGAGGGGTTCGCCTATACACTTGCTACGGAAAGCTTTGAGGGCGCCACCTTTACTCTTGCAGCAGAAAGGTTTGAGGAGTTCGCCTATACAATTGCTACTAAAAGGTTTGGGGGGTCCGCCAATACACTTGCTACTGAAAGGTTTGAGAGGTCCCCCTATACACTTGCTATTAAAAGGTTTGGGTCGGTTCGCCTATACACTTGCTACTAAAAGGTTTGAGGGGTTCGCTTATACTCTTGCTACACAAATGGTTAAGGGGTCCGTCTATAGTCTTGCTACACAAATGTCTTAGTGATCCACCTATACACTTGCTACTGAAACGTTTAAGGGGTTGGCCTATACACTTGCTAGTAAAAGATTGGAGGGGTCCGCCTATATACTTGCTACTGAAAGGTTGGAGGGGGTTCATCTATACACTTGCTACTGAAAGATTGGAGGGGTTCGCCTAAACACTTGCTACCAAAAGCTTTGAGGGGTTTGCCTATACTCTTGCAACAGAAACGTTTCAGGGGTTTGCCTATAGTCTTGCTACACAAATGTTTCAGGGGTCCGCCTATAGTCTTGCAACAGAAAGGTTTCAGGGCTTCGCCTATACACTTGCTACTAAAAGGTTTGAGGGGCTCGCCTTTACACTTGCTACTAAAAGGTTGGAGGGGTTCGCCTATACACTTGCTACTAAAATGTATGGTAGGGGTTCGCCTATACACTTACTACTAAAAGGTTGGAAGGGTCCGCCTATACACTTGCTAATAAAAGATTAAAGAGGTCCACCTATACACTTGCTACTGAAAGGTTTGAAGGGCTCGCCCTTACACTTGCTACTAAAAGGTTGGAGGGGTCCGCCTATACACTTGCTACTAAGATGTATGTTAGGGGTTCGCCTATACACTTACTACTAAAAGGTTGGAAGGGTCCGCCTATACACTTGCTACTAAGATGTATGTTAGGTGTTCGCCTATACACTTACTACTAAAAGGTTGGAAGGGTCCGCCTATACACTTGCTAATAAAAGATTAAAGAGGTCCGCCTACACACTTGCTACTAAAAGGCTTGAGGGGTCCGCCAATACACTTGCTACTGAAAGGTTTGAGGGGTTCGCCTATACACTTGCTACTGAAAGGTTTGAGGGGTTCGCCTATACACTTGCTACTGAAAGGTTTGAAGGGCTCGCCTTTACACTTGCTACTGAAAGGTTGGAGGGGTCCGCCAATACACTTGCTACTGAAAGGTTTGAGGGGTTCGCCTATACACTTGCTACTGAAAGGTTTGAGGGGTTCGCCTATACACTTGCTACTGAAAGATTTGAGGGGTTCGCCTATACAATTGCTACTAAAAGGTTGGAGGGGTCCGGCTCTACACTTGCTACTAATAGGTTTTGGGGGGCGGTTCGCCTATACACTTGCTACTGAAAGGTTTGAGGGGTCTGCCTATACACTTGCTAATAATAGGTTTGGGGGGGGGGGCGGTTTGCCTATACACTTGTTACTAAAAGGTAGGAGGGGTCCGCCTATACACTTGCTACTAAAAGCTTTGAGGGGTACACCTACACTCTAGCAACAGAAAAGTTTCAAGGGTCCACCTATACACTTGCTACTGAAAGATTTGAGGCGTTCGCCTATACATTTGCTAGTAAAGGGTTTGAGGTGTCCGCCTACACACTTGCTACTGAAAGATTTGAGGGGTTCGCCTATACACTTGCTACTGAAAGGTTTGAGGCGTTCGCCTATACATTTGCTACTAAAAGGTTTGAGGTGTCCGCCTACACACTTGCTACTGAAAGGTTTGAGGGGTTCGCCTATACACTTGCTACTGAAAGGTTTGAGGGGTTCGCCTATACACTTGCCACTAAAAGGTTGGAGGGGCCCGGCTATATACTTGTTACTAATACGTTTTGGGGGGCGGTTCACCTATACACTTGCTACACAAATGTTTCAGGGGTCCGCCCACAGTCTTGCAACAGAAAGGTTTCAGGGCTTCGCCTATACACTTGCTACTGAAAGGTTTGAAGGGCTCGCCTATACACTTGCTACTAAAAGGTTGGAGGGGTCCACCTATACACTTGCTAATAAAAGATTAAAGAGGTCCGCCTATACACTTGCTACTAAAAGGTTTGAGGGGTCCGCCAATACACTTGCTACTGAAAGGTTTGAGGGGTCCGCTTATACACTTGCTACTAAGATGTATGGTAGGGGTTCGCCTATACACTTACTACTAAAAGGTTGGAGGGGTCCGCCTATACACTTGATAATAAAAGATTAAAGAGGTCCGCCTATACACTTGTAACTAAAAGGTTTGAGTGGTCCGCCAATACACTTGCTACTGAAAGGTTTGAGGGGTTCGCCTATACACTTGCTACTGAAAGGTTTGAGAAGTTCGCCTATACACTTGCTACTGAAAGGTTTGAGGGGTCTGCCTATACACTTGCTAGTAACTATACACGTGTTACTAAAAGGTAGGAGGTGTCCGCCTATACACTTGAAACTGAAAGATTTGAGGGGTTCGCCTATACACTTGCTACTAAAAGCTTTGAGGGGTTCACCTACACTCTAGCAACAGAAAAGTTAAAAGGGTCCGCCTATACACTTGCTACTGAAAGGTTTGAGGCGTTCGCCTATACATTTGCTACTAAAAGGTTTGAGGTGTCCACCTACACACTTGCTACTGAAAAGTTTGAGGGGTTCGCCTATACACTTCCTACTGAAGGATTTGAGGGGTTCGCCTATACACTTGCCACTAAAAGGTTGGAGGGGCCCGGCTATATACTTGCTACTAATACGTTTTGGGGGGCGGTTCACCTATACACTTGCTACTGAAAGGTTTGAGGGGTTCGCTTATACTTTTGCTACACAAATGGTTCAGGGTTCCGTCTATAGTCTTGCTACACAAATGTCTTAGTGATCCGCCTATACACTTGCTACTGAACCGTTTAAGGGGTTGGCCTATACACTTGCTACTGAATGGTTGGAGGGGTCCGCTTATACACTTGCTACTGAAAGGTTGGAGGGGTTCATCTATACACTTGCTACTGAAAGGTTGGAGGGGTTCGCCTAAACACTTGCTACCGAAAGCTTTGAGGGGTTCACCTATACTCTTGCAACAGAAAAGTTTCAGGGGTTCGCCTATAGTCTTGCTACACAAATGTTTCAGGGGTCCGCCTATAGTCTTGGAACAGAAAGGTTTCAGGGCTTCGCCTATACACTTGCTACTGAAAGGTTTGAAGGGCTCGCCTATACACTTGCTACTAATAGGTTGGAGGGGTCCACTTATACACTTGCTGCTAAGATGTATGGTAGGGGATCGCCTATACACTTACTACTAAAAGGTTGGAGGGGTCCGCCTATACACTTGCTAATAAAAGTTTAAAGAGGTCCGCCTATACACTTGCTACTAAAAGGTTTGAGGGGTCCGCCAATACACTTGCTACTGAAAGGTTTGAGGAGTTTGCCTATACAATTGCTACTAAAAGGTTGGAGGGGTCCGGCTCTACACTTGCTACTAATAGGTTTTGGGGGGCGGTTCGCCTATACACTTGCTACTGAAAGGTTTGAGGGGTCTGCCTATATGCTTGCTAGTAATAAGTTTTGGGGGGCGGTTCGACTATACACTTGTTACTAAAAGGTAGGAGGAGTCCGCCTATACACTTGCTACTGAAAGATTTGAGGGGTTCGCCTATACACTTGCTACTAAAAGCTTTGAGGGGTTCACCTACACTCTAGAAACAGAAAAGTTTCAAGGCTCCGCCTATACACTTGCTACTGAAAGGTTTGAGGCGTTCGCCTATACATTTGCTACTAAAAGGTTTGAGGTGTCCGCCTACACACTTGCTACTGAAAGGCTTGAGGGGTTAGCCTATACACTTGCTACTGAAAGGTTTGAGGGGTTCGCCTATACAATTGCCACTAAAAGGTTGGAGGGGCCCGGCTATATACTTGCTACTAATACGTTTTGGGGGGCGGTTCACCTATACACTTGCTACTGAAAGGTTTGAGGGGTCAGCCTATACACTTGCTACTAATAGGTTTTGGGGGGCAGTTCGCCTATACACTTGCTACTAAAAGGTAGGATGGGTCCGCCTATACACTTGCTGCTGAAAGGTTTGAGGAGTTTGCCTATACACTTGCTACTAAAAGGTTGGAGGGGTCTGCCCATACACTTGCTACTGAAAGGTTTGAGGGGCTCGACTATACACTTGCAACAGAAAAGTTTCAGGGGTTCGCCTATAGTCTTGCTACACAAATGTTTCAGGGGTCCGCCTATAGTCTTGCTACACAAATGTTTCAAGGGTCCGCCTATACACTTGCTTCTGAAAGGTTTGAGGGGTCCGCCTATACACTTGCTACTAAAAGGTTTAACGAGTCCGCCAATACACTTGCTACTGAAAGGTTTGAGGTGTTCGCCTATACACTTGCTACTGAAAGGTTGGAGGGGTTTGTCTATACACTTGTTACTGAAAGGTTGGAGGGGTTTGTCTATACACTTGCTACTAAGAGGTTTAGGGGCGGGGGGGGGGGCGCATTTACACTTGCTACTGAAAGGTTGGAGGAGTTCGCCTATAGTCTTGCTACACAAATGTTTCAGGGGTCTGCCTATAGTCTTGCTACACAAATGTTTCAGGGGTCCGCCTATACATTTGCTACTGAAAGGTTTGAGGGGTTTGCCTATACACTTTCTACTAAAAGGTTGGAGGGGTCCGCCTCTACACTTCCTACTGAAAGGTTAGACGGGTTTGCCTATAGTCTTGCAAGAGAAAAGTTTCAGGGTTTCGCCTATAGTCTTGCAACAGAAAAGTTTCAGGGCTTCGCCTATACACTTGCTACTGAAAAGTTTGAGGGGCTCGCCTATAGACTTGCTGTTAAAAGGTTTGAGGGGTCCGCCTATACACTTGCTACTAAAAGGAAGGAGGGGTCCGCCTATACACCTGCTACTGAAAGGTTTGAAAGGTCAGCCTATACACTTGCTACTAAGAGGTTTGGGGCGGTTCGCCTATACACTTGCTACTGAAAGGTTTGAGGGGTCCGCCTATACACTTGCTACTGAAAGGTTTGAGGGGTTTACCTACATTCTTGGAACAGAAAAGTTTCACGGGTTCGCCTATACACTTGCTACTGAAAGGTTTGAGGGGTCCGCCTATACACTTGCTAGTAACTATACACTTGTTACTAAAAGGTAGGAGGTGTCCGCCTATACACTTGAAACTGAAAGATTTGAGGGGTTCGCCTATACACTTGCTACTAAAAGCTTTGAGGGGTTCACCTACACTCTAGCAACAGAAAGGTTAAAAGGCTCCGCCTATACACTTGCTACTAAAAGGTTTGAGGTGTCCACCTACACACTTGCTACTGAAAGGTTTGAGGGGTTCGCCTATACACTTGCTACTGAAAGATTTGAGGGGTTCGCCTATACACTTGCCACTAAAAGGTTGGAGGGGCCTGGCTATATACTTGCTACTAATACGTTTTGGGATGCGGTTCACCTATACACTTGCTACTGAAAGGTTTGAGGGGTTCGCTTATACTTTTGCTACACAAATGGTTCAGGGGTCCGTCTATAGTCTTGCTACACAAATGTCTTAGTGATCCGCCTATACACTTGCTACTGAAACGTTTAAGGGGTTGGCCTATACACTTGCTACTGAAAGGTTGGAGGGGTCCGCTTATACACTTGCTACTGAAAGGTTGGAGGGGTTCATCTATACACTTGCTACTGAAAGGTTGGAGGGGTTCGCCTAAACACTTGCTACCGAAAGCTTTGAGGGGTTCACCTATACTCTTGCAACAGAAAAGTTTCAGGGGTTCGCCTATAGTCTTGCTACACAAATGTTTCAGGGGTCCGCCTATAGTCTTGCAACAGAAAGGTTTCAGGGCTTCGCCTATACACTTGCTACTGAAAGGTTTGAAGGGCTCGCCTATACACTTGCTACTAATAGGTTGGAGTGGTCCACTTATACACTTGCTGCTAAGATGTATGGTAGGGGTCCGCCAATACACTTGCTACTGAAAGGTTTGAGGAGTTTGCCTATACAATTGCTACTAAAAGGTTGGAGGGGTCCGGCTCTACACTTGCTACTAATAGGTTTTGGGGGGCGGTTCGCCTATACACTTGCTACTGAAAGGTTTGAGGGGTCTGCCTATATGCTTGCTAGTAATAAGTTTTGGGGGGCGGTTCGACTATACACTTGTTACTAAAAGGTAGGAGGAGTCCGCCTATACACTTGCTACTGAAAGATTTGAGGGGTTCGCCTATACACTTGCTACTAAAAGCTTTGAGGGGTTCACCTACACTCTAGAAACAGAAAAGTTTCAAGGCTCCGCCTATACACTTGCTACTGAAAGGTTTGAGGCGTTCGCCTATACATTTGCTACTAAAAGGTTTGAGGTGTCCGCCTACACACTTGCTACTGAAAGGCTTGAGGGGTTAGCCTATACACTTGCTACTGAAAGGTTTGAGGGGTTCGCCTATACAATTGCCACTAAAAGGTTGGAGGGGCCCGGCTATATACTTGCTACTAATACGTTTTGGGGGGCGGTTCACCTATACACTTGCTATTGAAAGGTTTGAGGGGTCAGCCTATACACTTGCTACTAATAGGTTTTGGGGGGCAGTTCGCCTATACACTTGCTACTAAAAGGTAGGATGGGTCCGCCTATACACTTGCTGCTGAAAGGTTTGAGGAGTTTGCCTATACACTTGCTACTAAAAGGTTGGAGGGGTCTGCCCATACACTTGCTACTGAAAGGTTTGAGGGGCTCGACTATACACTTGCAACAGAAAAGTTTCAGGGGTTCGCCTATAGTCTTGCTACACAAATGTTTCAGGGGTCCGCCTATAGTCTTGCTACACAAATGTTTCAAGGGTCCGCCTATACACTTGCTTCTGAAAGGTTTGAGGGGTCCGCCTATACACTTGCTACTAAAAGGTTTAACGAGTCCGCCAATACACTTGCTACTGAAAGGTTTGAGGTGTTCGCCTATACACTTGCTACTGAAAGGTTGGAGGGGTTTGTCTATACACTTGTTACTGAAAGGTTGGAGGGGTTTGTCTATACACTTGCTACTAAGAGGTTTAGGGGCGGGGGGGGGGGCGCATTTACACTTGCTACTGAAAGGTTGGAGGAGTTCGCCTATAGTCTTGCTACACAAATGTTTCAGGGGTCTGCCTATAGTCTTGCTACACAAATGTTTCAGGGGTCCGCCTATACATTTGCTACTGAAAGGTTTGAGGGGTTTGCCTATACACTTTCTACTAAAAGGTTGGAGGGGTCCGCCTCTACACTTCCTACTGAAAGGTTAGACGGGTTTGCCTATAGTCTTGCAAGAGAAAAGTTTCAGGGTTTCGCCTATAGTCTTGCAACAGAAAAGTTTCAGGGCTTCGCCTATACACTTGCTACTGAAAAGTTTGAGGGGCTCGCCTATAGACTTGCTGTTAAAAGGTTTGAGGGGTCCGCCTATACACTTGCTACTAAAAGGAAGGAGGGGTCCGCCTATACACCTGCTACTGAAAGGTTTGAAAGGTCAGCCTATACACTTGCTACTAAGAGGTTTGGGGCGGTTCGCCTATACACTTGCTACTGAAAGGTTTGAGGGGTTTACCTACATTCTTGGAACAGAAAAGTTTCACGGGTTCGCCTATACACTTGCTACTGAAAGGTTTGAGGGGTCCGCCTATACACTTGCTAGTAACTATACACTTGTTACTAAAAGGTAGGAGGTGTCCGCCTATACACTTGAAACTGAAAGATTTGAGGGGTTCGCCTATACACTTGCTACTAAAAGCTTTGAGGGGTTCACCTACACTCTAGCAACAGAAAGGTTAAAAGGCTCCGCCTATACACTTGCTACTAAAAGGTTTGAGGTGTCCACCTACACACTTGCTACTGAAAGGTTTGAGGGGTTCGCCTATACACTTGCTACTGAAAGATTTGAGGGGTTCGCCTATACACTTGCCACTAAAAGGTTGGAGGGGCCTGGCTATATACTTGCTACTAATACGTTTTGGGATGCGGTTCACCTATACACTTGCTACTGAAAGGTTTGAGGGGTTCGCTTATACTTTTGCTACACAAATGGTTCAGGGGTCCGTCTATAGTCTTGCTACACAAATGTCTTAGTGATCCGCCTATACACTTGCTACTGAAACGTTTAAGGGGTTGGCCTATACACTTGCTACTGAAAGGTTGGAGGGGTCCGCTTATACACTTGCTACTGAAAGGTTGGAGGGGTTCATCTATACACTTGCTACTGAAAGGTTGGAGGGGTTCGCCTAAACACTTGCTACCGAAAGCTTTGAGGGGTTCACCTATACTCTTGCAACAGAAAAGTTTCAGGGGTTCGCCTATAGTCTTGCTACACAAATGTTTCAGGGGTCCGCCTATAGTCTTGCAACAGAAAGGTTTCAGGGCTTCGCCTATACACTTGCTACTGAAAGGTTTGAAGGGCTCGCCTATACACTTGCTACTAATAGGTTGGAGTGGTCCACTTATACACTTGCTGCTAAGATGTATGGTAGGGGATCGCCTATACACTTACTACTAAAAGGTTGGAGGGGTCCGCCTATACACTTGCTAATAAAAGATTAAAGAGGTCCGCCTATACACTTGCTACTAAAAGGTTTGAGGGGTCCGCCAATACACTTGCTACTGAAAGGTTTGAGGAGTTTGCCTATACAATTGCTACTAAAAGGTTGGAGGGCTCCGGCTCTACACTTGCTACTAATAGGTTTTGGGGGGCGGTTCGCCTATACACTTGCTACTGAAAGGTTTGAGGGGTCTGCCTATACGCTTGCTAGTAATAAGTTTTGGGGGGCGGTTCGCCTATACACTTGTTACTAAAAGGTAGGAGGAGTCCGCCTATACACTTGCTACTGAAAGATTTGAGGGGTTCACCTATACATTTGCTACTAAAAGGTTTGAGGTGTCCGCCTACACACTTGCTACTGAAAGGCTTGAGGGGTTCGCCTATACACTTGCTACTGAAAGGTTTGAGGCGTTCGCCTATACATTTGCTACTAAAAGGTTTGAGGTGTCCGCCTACACACTTGCTACTGAAAGGCTTGAGGGGTTCGCCTATACACTTGCTACTGAAAGGTTTGAGGGGTTCGCCTATACAATTGCCACTAAAAGGTTGGAGGGGCCCGGCTATATACTTGCTACTAATACGTTTTGGGGGGCGGTTCACCTATACACTTGCTACTGAAAGGTTTGAGGGGTCCGCCTATACACTTGCTACTAATAGGTTTCGGGGGGCAGTTTGCCTATACACTTGCTACTAAAAGGTAGGATGGGTCCGCCTATACACTTGCTACTGAAAGCTTTGAGAGGTTCACCTACACTCTTGCAACAGAAAAGTTTCAGGGGTCCGCCTATACACTTGCTGCTGAAAGGTTTGAGGAGTTTGCCTATACACTTGCTACTAAAAGGTTGGAGGGGTCTGCCCATACACTTGCTACTGAAAGGTTTGAGGGGCTCGACTATACACTTGCAACAGAAAATTTTTAGGGGTTCGCCTATAGTCTTGCTACACAAATGTTTCAGGGGTACGCCTATAGTCTTGCTACACAAATGTTTCAAGGGTCCGCCTATACACTTGCTTCTGAAAGGTTTGAGGGGTCCGCCTATACACTTGCTACTAAAAGGTTTAACGAGTCCGCCAATACACTTGTTACTGAAAGGTTTGGGGTGTTCGCCTATACACTTGCTACTGAAAGGTTGGAGGGGTTTGTCTATACTCTTGTTACTGAAAGGTTGGAGGGGTTTGTCTATACACTTGCTACTAAGAGGTTTAGGGGCGGGGGGGGGGGGCGCATTTACACTTACTACTAAAAGGTTGGAGGGGTCCACCTATACACTTGCTACTAAAAGGTTTAACGAGTCCGCCAATACACTTGCTACTGAAAGGTTTGAGGTGTTCGCCTATACACTTGCTACTGAAAGGTTGGAGGGGTTTGTCTATACACTTGTTACTGAAAGGTTTAGGGGCGGGGGGGGGGCGCATTTACACTTGCTACTGAAAGGTTGGAGGAGTTCGCCTATAGTCTTGCTACACAAATGTTTCAGGGGTCTGCCTATAGTCTTGCTACACAAATGTTTCAGGGGTCCGCCCCTACATTTGCTACTGAAAGGTTTGAGGGGTTTGCTTATACACTTGCTACTAAAAGGTTGGAGGGGTCCGCCTCAACACTTCCTACTGAAAGGTTGGACGGGTTTGCCTATACACTTGCTACTAAAAGGTTGGAAAGATCCACCTATACACTTGCTACTGAAAGCTTTGAGGAGTTCGCCTATAGTCTTGCAAGAGAAAAGTTTCAGGGTTTCGCCTATAGTCTTGCAACAGAAAAGTTTCAGGGCTTCGCCTATACACTTGCTACTGAAAAGTTTGAGGGGCTCGCCTATAGACTTGCTGTTAAAAGGTTTGAGGGGTCCGCCTATACACTTGCTACTAAAAGGAAGGAGGGGTCCGCCTATACACCTGCTACTGAAAGGTTTGAAAGGTCAGCCTATACACTTGCTACTAAGAGGTTTGGGGCGGTTCGCCTATACACTTGCTACTGAAAGGTTTGAGGGGTCTGCCTATACACTTGCTACTGAAAGGTTTGAGGGGTTTACCTACATTCTTGGAACAGAAAAGTTTCAGGGGTTCGCCTATACACTTGATACTAAAAGGTTGGAGGGGTCCGCCTATACACTTGCCACTAAGGGGCTTGGGGGGGGGGGTTTGCCTATACACTTGCTACTAGCAGGTTGGAGGGGTTCGCCTATACACTTGCTACTAAAAGGTTGAAGGGGTCCGCCTATACACTTGCTATTGAAAGGTTTGCGGGATTCGCCTATACACTTGCTATTTTAAAAAAGGTTTGTGGGGGTTCGCCTATAGTCTTGTAACAGAAAAGTTTCAGGGGTTCGCCTATAGTCTTGCTACACAAATGTTTCAGGGGTCCGCCTATAGTCTTGCAACAGAAAAGTTTCAGGGGTCCGCCTATACACCTGCTACTAAAAGGTTTGAGGGATTCGCCTATACGCTTGCTACTAAAAGGATTGAGGTGTCCGCCTACACACTTACTACTGAAATGTTTGCCTATAAAATTGCTACTGAAAGGTTTGAGGGGTCTGCCTATACAATTGCTACTGAAAGGTTTGAGGGGTTTGCCTATACACTTGCTACTGATAGCTTTGAGGGGCTCACCTATACTCTTGCAACAGAAAAGTTTTAGGGGTTCGCCTATAGTCTTGCTACACAAATGTTTCAGGGGTCTGCTTATAGTCTTGCAACAGAAAGGCTTCAGGGGTCCGCCTATAGACTTGCTACCAAAAGGTTTGAGGGGCTCGCCTATACACTTGCTGTTAAAAGGTTTGAGGGGTCTGCCTATACACTTGCTACAAAGAGGTTTGGGGGGTTCGCCTATACACTTACGACTAAAAGGTTGGAGGGTTCCTGCCTACATACTTGCTACAAAAAAGATTAAAGAGGTGCGCCTATACACTTGCTACTAAAAGGTTAGAGGGGTCCGCCAACACACTTGCCACTGAAAGGTTTAAGGGGTTCGCCTATACACTTGCTACTAAAAGCTTTGAGGGGTTCGCCTATACTTTTGCAACAGAAAAGTTTCAGGGGTTCGCCTTTAGTCTTTCTACACAAATATTTCAGGGGTCCGTCTATATTCTTGCAACAGAAAAGTTTGAGGGGTCCGCCAATACACTTGCTACTGAAAGGTTTGAGGGGTTTGCCTATACACTTGTTACTGAAAGGTTTGAGGGGTTCACCTATACAATTGCTTCTAAAAGTTTGGAGGGGTCCGCCTATACATCTGCTAATGAAAGGTTTGAGAGGTCCCCCTATACACTTGCTAATAAGAGGTTTGGGTCGGTTCGCCTATACACTTGCTACTAAAAGGTCCGAGAGGTTCACTTATACTCTTGCTACACAAATGTTTCAGGGGTCCGCCTGTACACTTGCTACTGAAAGGTTTGAGGGGTTTGCCTATACTCTTGCAACTAAAAGGTTGGAGGGGTCCGCCTATACTCTTTCTACTGAAAGGTTGTAGGAGTTCGTCTATACACTTTCTACTAAAAGGTTGGAGGGGTTTGCCTATACACTTGCTACGGAAAGCTTTGAGGGCGCCACCTTTACTCTTGCAGCAGAAAGGTTTGAGGAGTTCGCCTATACAATTGCTACTAAAAGGTTTGGGGGGTCCGCCAATACACCTGCTACTGAAAGGTTTGAGAGGTTCCCCTATACACTTGCTATTAAAAGGTTTGGGTCGGTTCGCCTATACACTTGCTACTAAAAGGTTTGAGGGGTTCGCTTATACTCTTGCTACACAAATGGTTAAGGGGTCCGTCTATAGTCTTGCTACACAAATGTCTTAGTGATCCGCCTATACACTTGCTACTGAAACGTTTAAGGGGTTGGCCTATACACTTGCTAGTAAAAGATTGGAGGGGTTCACCTATATACTTGCTACTGAAAGGTTTGAGGGGGTTCATCTATACACTTGCTACTGAAAGATTGGAGGGGTTCGCCTAAACACTTGCTACCGAAAGCTTTGAGGGGTTCACCTATACTCTTGCAACAGAAACGTTTCAAGGCTCCGCCTATACACTTGCTACTGAAAGGTTTGAGGCGTTCGCCTATACATTTGCTATTAAAAGGTTTGAGGTGTCCGCCTACACACTTGCTACTGAAAGGCTTGAGGGGTACGCCTATACACTTGCTACTGAAAGGTTTGAGGGGTTCGCCTATACAATTGCCACTAAAAGGTTGGAGGGGCCCGGCTATATACTTGCTACTAATACGTTTTGGGGGGCGGTTCACCTATACACTTGCTACTGAAAGGTTTGAGGGGTCCGCCTATACACTTGCTACTAATAGGTTTCGGGGGGCAGTTTGCCTATACACTTGCTACTAAAAGGTAGGATGGGTCCGCCTATACACTTGCTACTGAAAGCTTTGAGAGGTTCACCTACACTCTTGCAACAGAAAAGTTTCAGGGGTCCGCCTATACACTTGCTGCTGAAAGGTTTGAGGAGTTTGCCTATACACTTGCTACTAAAAGGTTGGAGGGGTCTGCCCATACACTTGCTACTGAAAGGTTTGAGGGGCTCGACTATACACTTGCAACAGAAAATTTTTAGGGGTTCGCCTATAGTCTTGCTACACAAATGTTTCAGGGGTACGCCTATAGTCTTGCTACACAAATGTTTCAAGGGTCCGCCTATACACTTGCTTCTGAAAGGTTTGAGGGGTCCGCCTATACACTTGCTACTAAAAGGTTTAACGAGTCCGCCAATACACTTGTTACTGAAAGGTTTGGGGTGTTCGCCTATACACTTGCTACTGAAAGGTTGGAGGGGTTTGTCTATACTCTTGTTACTGAAAGGTTGGAGGGGTTTGTCTATACACTTGCTACTAAGAGGTTTAGGGGCGGGGGGGGGGGCGCATTTACACTTACTACTAAAAGGTTGGAGGGGTCCACCTATACACTTGCTACTAAAAGGTTTAACGAGTCCGCCAATACACTTGCTACTGAAAGGTTTGAGGTGTTCGCCTATACACTTGCTACTGAAAGGTTGGAGGGGTTTGTCTATACACTTGTTACTGAAAGGTTTAGGGGCGGGGGGGGGGGCGCATTTACACTTGCTACTGAAAGGTTGGAGGAGTTCGCCTATAGTCTTGCTACACAAATGTTTCAGGGGTCTGCCTATAGTCTTGCTACACAAATGTGTCAGGGGTCCGCCTATACATTTGCTACTGAAAGGTTTGAGGGGTTTGCTTATACACTTGCTACTAAAAGGTTGGAGGGGTCCGCCTCAACACTTCCTACTGAAAGGTTGGACGGGTTTGCCTATACACTTGCTACTAAAAGGTTGGAAAGATCCACCTATACACTTGCTACTGAAAGCTTTGAGGAGTTCGCCTATAGTCTTGCAAGAGAAAAGTTTCAGGGTTTCGCCTATAGTCTTGCAACAGAAAAGTTTCAGGGCTTCGCCTATACACTTGCTACTGAAAAGTTTGAGGGGCTCGCCTATAGACTTGCTGTTAAAAGGTTTGAGGGGTCCGCCTATACACTTGCTACTAAAAGGAAGGAGGGGTCCGCCTATACACCTGCTACTGAAAGGTTTGAAAGGTCAGCCTATACACTTGCTACTAAGAGGTTTGGGGCGGTTCGCCTATACACTTGCTACTGAAAGGTTTGAGGGGTCTGCCTATACACTTGCTACTGAAAGGTTTGAGGGGTTTACCTACATTCTTGGAACAGAAAAGTTTCAGGGGTTCGCCTATACACTTGATACTAAAAGGTTGGAGGGGTCCGCCTATACACTTGCCACTAAGGGGTTTGGGGGGGGGGGGTTTGCCTATACACTTGCTACTAGCAGGTTGGAGGGGTTCGCCTATACACTTGCTACTAAAAGGTTGAAGGGGTCCGCCTATACACTTGCTATTGAAAGGTTTGCGGGATTCGCCTATACACTTGCTATTTTAAAAAAGGTTTGTGGGGGTTCGCCTATAGTCTTGTAACAGAAAAGTTTCAGGGGTTCGCCTATAGTCTTGCTACACAAATGTTTCAGGGGTCCGCCTATAGTCTTGCAACAGAAAAGTTTCAGGGGTCCGCCTATACACCTGCTACTAAAAGGTTTGAGGGATTCGCCTATACGCTTGCTACTAAAAGGATTGAGGTGTCCGCCTACACACTTACTACTGAAATGTTTGCCTATAAAATTGCTACTGAAAGGTTTGAGGGGTCTGCCTATACAATTGCTACTGAAAGGTTTGAGGGGTTTGCCTATACACTTGCTACTGATAGCTTTGAGGGGCTCACCTATACTCTTGCAACAGAAAAGTTTTAGGGGTTCGCCTATAGTCTTGCTACACAAATGTTTCAGGGGTCTGCTTATAGTCTTGCAACAGAAAGGCTTCAGGGGTCCGCCTATAGACTTGCTACCAAAAGGTTTGAGGGGCTCGCCTATACACTTGCTGTTAAAAGGTTTGAGGGGTCTGCCTATACACTTGCTACAAAGAGGTTTGGGGGGTTCGCCTATACACTTACGACTAAAAGGTTGGAGGGTTCCTGCCTACATACTTGCTACAAAAAAGATTAAAGAGGTGCGCCTATACACTTGCTACTAAAAGGTTAGAGGGGTCCGCCAACACACTTGCCACTGAAAGGTTTAAGGGGTTCGCCTATACACTTGCTACTAAAAGCTTTGAGGGGTTCGCCTATACTTTTGCAACAGAAAAGTTTCAGGGGTTCGCCTTTAGTCTTTCTACACAAATATTTCAGGGGTCCGTCTATATTCTTGCAACAGAAAAGTTTGAGGGGTCCGCCAATACACTTGCTACTGAAAGGTTTGAGGGGTTTGCCTATACACTTGTTACTGAAAGGTTTGAGGGGTTCACCTATACAATTGCTTCTAAAAGTTTGGAGGGGTCCGCCTATACATCTGCTAATGAAAGGTTTGAGAGGTCCCCCTATACACTTGCTAATAAGAGGTTTGGGTCGGTTCGCCTATACACTTGCTACTAAAAGGTCCGAGAGGTTCACTTATACTCTTGCTACACAAATGTTTCAGGGGTCCGCCTGTACACTTGCTACTGAAAGGTTTGAGGGGTTTGCCTATACTCTTGCAACTAAAAGGTTGGAGGGGTCCGCCTATACTCTTTCTACTGAAAGGTTGTAGGAGTTCGTCTATACACTTTCTACTAAAAGGTTGGAGGGGTTTGCCTATACACTTGCTACGGAAAGCTTTGAGGGCGCCACCTTTACTCTTGCAGCAGAAAGGTTTGAGGAGTTCGCCTATACAATTGCTACTAAAAGGTTTGGGGGGTCCGCCAATACACCTGCTACTGAAAGGTTTGAGAGGTTCCCCTATACACTTGCTATTAAAAGGTTTGGGTCGGTTCGCCTATACACTTGCTACTAAAAGGTTTGAGGGGTTCGCTTATACTCTTGCTACACAAATGGTTAAGGGGTCCGTCTATAGTCTTGCTACACAAATGTCTTAGTGATCCGCCTATACACTTGCTACTGAAACGTTTAAGGGGTTGGCCTATACACTTGCTAGTAAAAGATTGGAGGGGTTCACCTATATACTTGCTACTGAAAGGTTTGAGGGGGTTCATCTATACACTTGCTACTGAAAGATTGGAGGGGTTCGCCTAAACACTTGCTACCGAAAGCTTTGAGGGGTTCACCTATACTCTTGCAACAGAAACGTTTCAAGGCTCCGCCTATACACTTGCTACTGAAAGGTTTGAGGCGTTCGCCTATACATTTGCTATTAAAAGGTTTGAGGTGTCCGCCTACACACTTGCTACTGAAAGGCTTGAGGGGTACGCCTATACACTTGCTACTGAAAGGTTTGAGGGGTTCGCCTATACAATTGCCACTAAAAGGTTGGAGGGGCCCGGCTATATACTTGCTACTAATACGTTTTGGGGGGCGGTTCACCTATACACTTGCTACTGAAAGGTTTGAGGGGTCCGCCTATACACTTGCTACTAATAGGTTTCGGGGGGCAGTTTGCCTATACACTTGCTACTAAAAGGTAGGATGGGTCCGCCTATACACTTGCTACTGAAAGCTTTGAGAGGTTCACCTACACTCTTGCAACAGAAAAGTTTCAGGGGTCCGCCTATACACTTGCTGCTGAAAGGTTTGAGGAGTTTGCCTATACACTTGCTACTAAAAGGTTGGAGGGGTCTGCCCATACACTTGCTACTGAAAGGTTTGAGGGGCTCGACTATACACTTGCAACAGAAAATTTTTAGGGGTTCGCCTATAGTCTTGCTACACAAATGTTTCAGGGGTACGCCTATAGTCTTGCTACACAAATGTTTCAAGGGTCCGCCTATACACTTGCTTCTGAAAGGTTTGAGGGGTCCGCCTATACACTTGCTACTAAAAGGTTTAACGAGTCCGCCAATACACTTGTTACTGAAAGGTTTGGGGTGTTCGCCTATACACTTGCTACTGAAAGGTTGGAGGGGTTTGTCTATACTCTTGTTACTGAAAGGTTGGAGGGGTTTGTCTATACACTTGCTACTAAGAGGTTTAGGGGCGGGGGGGGGGGGCGCATTTACACTTACTACTAAAAGGTTGGAGGGGTCCACCTATACACTTGCTACTAAAAGGTTTAACGAGTCCGCCAATACACTTGCTACTGAAAGGTTTGAGGTGTTCGCCTATACACTTGCTACTGAAAGGTTGGAGGGGTTTGTCTATACACTTGTTACTGAAAGGTTTAGGGGCGGGGGGGGGGGCGCATTTACACTTGCTACTGAAAGGTTGGAGGAGTTCGCCTATAGTCTTGCTACACAAATGTTTCAGGGGTCTGCCTATAGTCTTGCTACACAAATGTGTCAGGGGTCCGCCTATACATTTGCTACTGAAAGGTTTGAGGGGTTTGCTTATACACTTGCTACTAAAAGGTTGGAGGGGTCCGCCTCAACACTTCCTACTGAAAGGTTGGACGGGTTTGCCTATACACTTGCTACTAAAAGGTTGGAAAGATCCACCTATACACTTGCTACTGAAAGCTTTGAGGAGTTCGCCTATAGTCTTGCAAGAGAAAAGTTTCAGGGTTTCGCCTATAGTCTTGCAACAGAAAAGTTTCAGGGCTTCGCCTATACACTTGCTACTGAAAAGTTTGAGGGGCTCGCCTATAGACTTGCTGTTAAAAGGTTTGAGGGGTCCGCCTATACACTTGCTACTAAAAGGAAGGAGGGGTCCGCCTATACACCTGCTACTGAAAGGTTTGAAAGGTCAGCCTATACACTTGCTACTAAGAGGTTTGGGGCGGTTCGCCTATACACTTGCTACTGAAAGGTTTGAGGGGTCTGCCTATACACTTGCTACTGAAAGGTTTGAGGGGTTTACCTACATTCTTGGAACAGAAAAGTTTCAGGGGTTCGCCTATACACTTGATACTAAAAGGTTGGAGGGGTCCGCCTATACACTTGCCACTAAGGGGTTTGGGGGGGGGGGGGTTTGCCTATACACTTGCTACTAGCAGGTTGGAGGGGTTCGCCTATACACTTGCTACTAAAAGGTTGAAGGGGTCCGCCTATACACTTGCTATTGAAAGGTTTGCGGGATTCGCCTATACACTTGCTATTTTAAAAAAGGTTTGTGGGGGTTCGCCTATAGTCTTGTAACAGAAAAGTTTCAGGGGTTCGCCTATAGTCTTGCTACACAAATGTTTCAGGGGTCCGCCTATAGTCTTGCAACAGAAAAGTTTCAGGGGTCCGCCTATACACCTGCTACTAAAAGGTTTGAGGGATTCGCCTATACGCTTGCTACTAAAAGGATTGAGGTGTCCGCCTACACACTTACTACTGAAATGTTTGCCTATAAAATTGCTACTGAAAGGTTTGAGGGGTCTGCCTATACAATTGCTACTGAAAGGTTTGAGGGGTTTGCCTATACACTTGCTACTGATAGCTTTGAGGGGCTCACCTATACTCTTGCAACAGAAAAGTTTTAGGGGTTCGCCTATAGTCTTGCTACACAAATGTTTCAGGGGTCTGCTTATAGTCTTGCAACAGAAAGGCTTCAGGGGTCCGCCTATAGACTTGCTACCAAAAGGTTTGAGGGGCTCGCCTATACACTTGCTGTTAAAAGGTTTGAGGGGTCTGCCTATACACTTGCTACAAAGAGGTTTGGGGGGTTCGCCTATACACTTACGACTAAAAGGTTGGAGGGTTCCTGCCTACATACTTGCTACAAAAAAGATTAAAGAGGTGCGCCTATACACTTGCTACTAAAAGGTTAGAGGGGTCCGCCAACACACTTGCCACTGAAAGGTTTAAGGGGTTCGCCTATACACTTGCTACTAAAAGCTTTGAGGGGTTCGCCTATACTTTTGCAACAGAAAAGTTTCAGGGGTTCGCCTTTAGTCTTTCTACACAAATATTTCAGGGGTCCGTCTATATTCTTGCAACAGAAAAGTTTGAGGGGTCCGCCAATACACTTGCTACTGAAAGGTTTGAGGGGTTTGCCTATACACTTGTTACTGAAAGGTTTGAGGGGTTCACCTATACAATTGCTTCTAAAAGTTTGGAGGGGTCCGCCTATACATCTGCTAATGAAAGGTTTGAGAGGTCCCCCTATACACTTGCTAATAAGAGGTTTGGGTCGGTTCGCCTATACACTTGCTACTAAAAGGTCCGAGAGGTTCACTTATACTCTTGCTACACAAATGTTTCAGGGGTCCGCCTGTACACTTGCTACTGAAAGGTTTGAGGGGTTTGCCTATACTCTTGCAACTAAAAGGTTGGAGGGGTCCGCCTATACTCTTTCTACTGAAAGGTTGTAGGAGTTCGTCTATACACTTTCTACTAAAAGGTTGGAGGGGTTTGCCTATACACTTGCTACGGAAAGCTTTGAGGGCGCCACCTTTACTCTTGCAGCAGAAAGGTTTGAGGAGTTCGCCTATACAATTGCTACTAAAAGGTTTGGGGGGTCCGCCAATACACCTGCTACTGAAAGGTTTGAGAGGTTCCCCTATACACTTGCTATTAAAAGGTTTGGGTCGGTTCGCCTATACACTTGCTACTAAAAGGTTTGAGGGGTTCGCTTATACTCTTGCTACACAAATGGTTAAGGGGTCCGTCTATAGTCTTGCTACACAAATGTCTTAGTGATCCGCCTATACACTTGCTACTGAAACGTTTAAGGGGTTGGCCTATACACTTGCTAGTAAAAGATTGGAGGGGTTCACCTATATACTTGCTACTGAAAGGTTTGAGGGGGTTCATCTATACACTTGCTACTGAAAGATTGGAGGGGTTCGCCTAAACACTTGCTACCGAAAGCTTTGAGGGGTTCACCTATACTCTTGCAACAGAAACGTTTCAAGGCTCCGCCTATACACTTGCTACTGAAAGGTTTGAGGCGTTCGCCTATACATTTGCTATTAAAAGGTTTGAGGTGTCCGCCTACACACTTGCTACTGAAAGGCTTGAGGGGTACGCCTATACACTTGCTACTGAAAGGTTTGAGGGGTTCGCCTATACAATTGCCACTAAAAGGTTGGAGGGGCCCGGCTATATACTTGCTACTAATACGTTTTGGGGGGCGGTTCACCTATACACTTGCTACTGAAAGGTTTGAGGGGTCCGCCTATACACTTGCTACTAATAGGTTTCGGGGGGCAGTTTGCCTATACACTTGCTACTAAAAGGTAGGATGGGTCCGCCTATACACTTGCTACTGAAAGCTTTGAGAGGTTCACCTACACTCTTGCAACAGAAAAGTTTCAGGGGTCCGCCTATACACTTGCTGCTGAAAGGTTTGAGGAGTTTGCCTATACACTTGCTACTAAAAGGTTGGAGGGGTCTGCCCATACACTTGCTACTGAAAGGTTTGAGGGGCTCGACTATACACTTGCAACAGAAAATTTTTAGGGGTTCGCCTATAGTCTTGCTACACAAATGTTTCAGGGGTACGCCTATAGTCTTGCTACACAAATGTTTCAAGGGTCCGCCTATACACTTGCTTCTGAAAGGTTTGAGGGGTCCGCCTATACACTTGCTACTAAAAGGTTTAACGAGTCCGCCAATACACTTGTTACTGAAAGGTTTGGGGTGTTCGCCTATACACTTGCTACTGAAAGGTTGGAGGGGTTTGTCTATACTCTTGTTACTGAAAGGTTGGAGGGGTTTGTCTATACACTTGCTACTAAGAGGTTTAGGGGCGGGGGGGGGGGGCGCATTTACACTTACTACTAAAAGGTTGGAGGGGTCCACCTATACACTTGCTACTAAAAGGTTTAACGAGTCCGCCAATACACTTGCTACTGAAAGGTTTGAGGTGTTCGCCTATACACTTGCTACTGAAAGGTTGGAGGGGTTTGTCTATACACTTGTTACTGAAAGGTTTAGGGGCGGGGGGGGGGGCGCATTTACACTTGCTACTGAAAGGTTGGAGGAGTTCGCCTATAGTCTTGCTACACAAATGTTTCAGGGGTCTGCCTATAGTCTTGCTACACAAATGTTTCAGGGGTCCGCCTATACATTTGCTACTGAAAGGTTTGAGGGGTTTGCTTATACACTTGCTACTAAAAGGTTGGAGGGGTCCGCCTCAACACTTCCTACTGAAAGGTTGGACGGGTTTGCCTATACACTTGCTACTAAAAGGTTGGAAAGATCCACCTATACACTTGCTACTGAAAGCTTTGAGGAGTTCGCCTATAGTCTTGCAAGAGAAAAGTTTCAGGGTTTCGCCTATAGTCTTGCAACAGAAAAGTTTCAGGGCTTCGCCTATACACTTGCTACTGAAAAGTTTGAGGGGCTCGCCTATAGACTTGCTGTTAAAAGGTTTGAGGGGTCCGCCTATACACTTGCTACTAAAAGGAAGGAGGGGTCCGCCTATACACCTGCTACTGAAAGGTTTGAAAGGTCAGCCTATACACTTGCTACTAAGAGGTTTGGGGCGGTTCGCCTATACACTTGCTACTGAAAGGTTTGAGGGGTCTGCCTATACACTTGCTACTGAAAGGTTTGAGGGGTTTACCTACATTCTTGGAACAGAAAAGTTTCAGGGGTTCGCCTATACACTTGATACTAAAAGGTTGGAGGGGTCCGCCTATACACTTGCCACTAAGGGGTTTGGGGGGGGGGGGTTTGCCTATACACTTGCTACTAGCAGGTTGGAGGGGTTCGCCTATACACTTGCTACTAAAAGGTTGAAGGGGTCCGCCTATACACTTGCTATTGAAAGGTTTGCGGGATTCGCCTATACACTTGCTATTTTAAAAAAGGTTTGTGGGGGTTCGCCTATAGTCTTGTAACAGAAAAGTTTCAGGGGTTCGCCTATAGTCTTGCTACACAAATGTTTCAGGGGTCCGCCTATAGTCTTGCAACAGAAAAGTTTCAGGGGTCCGCCTATACACCTGCTACTAAAAGGTTTGAGGGATTCGCCTATACGCTTGCTACTAAAAGGATTGAGGTGTCCGCCTACACACTTACTACTGAAATGTTTGCCTATAAAATTGCTACTGAAAGGTTTGAGGGGTCTGCCTATACAATTGCTACTGAAAGGTTTGAGGGGTTTGCCTATACACTTGCTACTGATAGCTTTGAGGGGCTCACCTATACTCTTGCAACAGAAAAGTTTTAGGGGTTCGCCTATAGTCTTGCTACACAAATGTTTCAGGGGTCTGCTTATAGTCTTGCAACAGAAAGGCTTCAGGGGTCCGCCTATAGACTTGCTACCAAAAGGTTTGAGGGGCTCGCCTATACACTTGCTGTTAAAAGGTTTGAGGGGTCTGCCTATACACTTGCTACAAAGAGGTTTGGGGGGTTCGCCTATACACTTACGACTAAAAGGTTGGAGGGTTCCTGCCTACATACTTGCTACAAAAAAGATTAAAGAGGTGCGCCTATACACTTGCTACTAAAAGGTTTGAGGGGTCCGCCAACACACTTGCCACTGAAAGGTTTAAGGGGTTCGCCTATACACTTGCTACTAAAAGCTTTGAGGGGTTCGCCTATACTTTTGCAACAGAAAAGTTTCAGGGGTTCGCCTTTAGTCTTTCTACACAAATATTTCAGGGGTCCGCCTATATTCTTGCAACAGAAAAGTTTGAGGGGTCCGCCAATACACTTGCTACTGAAAGGTTTGAGGGGTTTGCCTATACACTTGTTACTGAAAGGTTTGAGGGGTTCACCTATACAATTGCTTCTAAAAGTTTGGAGGGGTCCGCCTATACATCTGCTAATGAAAGGTTTGAGAGGTCCCCCTATACACTTGCTAATAAGAGGTTTGGGTCGGTTCGCCTATACACTTGCTACTAAAAGGTCCGAGAGGTTCACTTATACTCTTGCTACACAAATGTTTCAGGGGTCCGCCTGTACACTTGCTACTGAAAGGTTTGAGGGGTTTGCCTATACTCTTGCAACTAAAAGGTTGGAGGGGTCCGCCTATACTCTTTCTACTGAAAGGTTGTAGGAGTTCGTCTATACACTTTCTACTAAAAGGTTGGAGGGGTTTGCCTATACACTTGCTACGGAAAGCTTTGAGGGCGCCACCTTTACTCTTGCAGCAGAAAGGTTTGAGGAGTTCGCCTATACAATTGCTACTAAAAGGTTTGGGGGGTCCGCCAATACACCTGCTACTGAAAGGTTTGAGAGGTTCCCCTATACACTTGCTATTAAAAGGTTTGGGTCGGTTCGCCTATACACTTGCTACTAAAAGGTTTGAGGGGTTCGCTTATACTCTTGCTACACAAATGGTTAAGGGGTCCGTCTATAGTCTTGCTACACAAATGTCTTAGTGATCCGCCTATACACTTGCTACTGAAACGTTTAAGGGGTTGGCCTATACACTTGCTAGTAAAAGATTGGAGGGGTCCGCCTATATACTTGCTACTGAAAGGTTGGAGGGGGTTCATCTATACACTTGCTACTGAAAGATTGGAGGGGTTCGCCTAAACACTTGCTACCAAAAGCTTTGAGGGGTTCACCTATACTCTTGCAACAGAAACGTTTCAGGGGTTTGCCTATAGTCTTGCTAAACAAATGTTTCAGGGGTCCGCCTATAGTCTTGCAACAGAAAGGTTTCAGGGCTTCGCCTATACACTTGCTACTGAAAGGTTTGAAGGGCTCGCCTATACACTTGCTACTAAAAGGTTGGAGGGGTTCGCCTATACACTTGCTACTAAGATGTATGGTAGGGGTTCGCCTATACACTTACTACTAAAAGGTTGGAAGGATCCGCCGATACACTTGCTAATAAAAGATTAAAGAGGTCCACCTATACACTTGCTACTGAAAGGTTTGAAGGGCTCGCCTTTACACTTGCTACTAAAAGGTTGGAGGGGTCCGCCTATACAATTGCTACTAAGATGTATGTTAGGGGTTCGCCTATACACTTACTACTAAAAGGTTGGAAGGGTCTGCCTATACACTTGCTAATAAAAGATTAAAGAGGTCCGCCTATACACTTGCTACTGAAAGGTTTGAGGGGTTCGCCAATACACTTGCTACTGAAAGGTTTGAGGGGTTCGCCTATACACTTGCTACTGAAAGGTTTGAGGGGTTCGCCTATACACTTGCTACTGAAAGGTTTGAAGGGCTCGCCTTTACACTTGCTACTGAAAGGTTGGAGGGGTCCGCCAATACACTTGCTACTGAAAGGTTTGAGGGGTTCGCCTATACACTTGCTACTGAAAGGTTTGAGGGGTTCGCCTAAACACTTGCTACTGAAAGGTTTGAGAGGTTCGCCTATACAATTGCTACTAAAAGGTTGGAGGGGTCCGGCTCTACACTTGCTACTAATAGGTTTTGGGGGGCGGTTCGCCTATACACTTGCTACTGAAAGGTTTGAGGGGTCTGCCTATACACTTGCTAGTAATAGGTTTGGGGGGGGGGCGGATTGCCTATACACTTGTTACTAAAAGGTAGGAGGGGTCCGCCTATACACTTGCTACTAAAAGCTTTGAGGGGTACACCTACACTCTAGCAACAGAAAAGTTTCAAGGGTCCACCTATACACTTGCTAGTGAAAGGTTTGAGGCGTTCGCCTATACATTTGCTAGTAAAGGGTTTGAGGTGTCCGCCTACACACTTGCTACTGAAAGATTTGAGGGGTTCGCCTATACACTTGCTACTAAAAGCTTTGTGGGGTTCACCTACACTCTAGCAACAGAAAAGTTTCAAGGGTCCGCCTATACGCTTGCTACTAATAAGTTTTGGGGGGCGGTTCGCCTATACACTTGCTACTGAAAGGTTTGAGGGGTCTGCCTATACACTTGCTAGTAACTATACACTTGTTACTAAAAGGTAGGAGGTGTCCGCCTATACACTTGAAACTGAAAGATTTGAGGGGTTCGCCTATACACTTGCTACTAAAAGCTTTGAGGGGTTCACCTACACTCTAGCAACAGAAAAGTTAAAAGGCTCCGCCTATACACTTGCTACTGAAAGGTTTGAGGCGTTCGCCTATACATTTGCTACTAAAAGGTTTGAGGTGTCCGCCTATACACTTGCTACTGAAAGATTTGAGGGGTTCGCCTATACACTTGCCACTAAAAGGTTGGAGGGGCCCGGCTATATACTTGCTACTATTACGTTTTGGGGGGCGGTTCACCTATACACTTGCTACTGAAAGGTTTGAGGGGTTCGCTTATACTTTTGCTACACAAATGGTTCAGGGGTCCGTCTATAGTCTTGCTACACAAATGTCTTAGTGATCCGCCTATACACTTGCTACTGAAACGTTTAAGGGGTTGGCCTATACACTTGCTACTGAAAGGTTGGAGGGGTCCGCTTATACACTTGCTACTGAAAGGTTGGAGGGGTTCATCTATACACTTGCTACTGAAAGGTTGGAGGGGTTCGCCTAAACACTTGCTACCGAAAGCTTTGAGGGGTTCACCTATACTCTTGCAACAGAAAAGTTTCAGGGGTTCGCCTATAGTCTTGCTACACAAATGTTTCAGGGGTCCGCCTATAGTCTTGCAACAGAAAGGTTTCAGGGCTTCGCCTATACACTTGCTACTGAAAGGTTTGAAGGGCTCGCCTATACACTTGCTACTAATAGGTTGGAGTGGTCCACTTATACACTTGCTGCTAAGATGTATGGTAGGGGATCGCCTATACACTTACTACTAAAAGGTTGGAGGGGTCCGCCTATACACTTGCTAATAAAAGATTAAAGAGGTCCGCCTATACACTTGCTACTAAAAGGTTTGAGGGGTCCGCCAATACACTTGCTACTGAAAGGTTTGAGGAGTTTGCCTATACAATTGCTACTAAAAGGTTGGAGGGCTCCGGCTCTACACTTGCTACTAATAGGTTTTGGGGGGCGGTTCGCCTATACACTTGCTACTGAAAGGTTTGAGGGGTCTGCCTATACGCTTGCTAGTAATAAGTTTTGGGGGGCGGTTCGCCTATACACTTGTTACTAAAAGGTAGGAGGAGTCCGCCTATACACTTGCTACTGAAAGATTTGAGGGGTTCACCTACACTCTAGCAACAGAAAAGTTTCAAGGCTCCGCCTATACACTTGCTACTGAAAGGTTTGAGGCGTTCGCCTATACATTTGCTACTAAAAGGTTTGAGGTGTCCGCCTACACACTTGCTACTGAAAGGCTTGAGGGGTTCGCCTATACACTTGCTACTGAAAGGTTTGAGGGGTTCGCCTATACAATTGCCACTAAAAGGTTGGAGGGGCCCGGCTATATACTTGCTACTAATACGTTTTGGGGGGCGGTTCACCTATACACTTGCTACTGAAAGGTTTGAGGGGTCCGCCTATACACTTGCTACTAATAGGTTTCGGGGGGCAGTTTGCCTATACACTTGCTACTAAAAGGTAGGATGGGTCCGCCTATACACTTGCTACTGAAAGCTTTGAGAGGTTCACCTACACTCTTGCAACAGAAAAGTTTCAGGGGTCCGCCTATACACTTGCTGCTGAAAGGTTTGAGGAGTTTGCCTATACACTTGCTACTAAAAGGTTGGAGGGGTCTGCCCATACACTTGCTACTGAAAGGTTTGAGGGGCTCGACTATACACTTGCAACAGAAAATTTTTAGGGGTTCGCCTATAGTCTTGCTACACAAATGTTTCAGGGGTACGCCTATAGTCTTGCTACACAAATGTTTCAAGGGTCCGCCTATACACTTGCTTCTGAAAGGTTTGAGGGGTCCGCCTATACACTTGCTACTAAAAGGTTTAACGAGTCCGCCAATACACTTGTTACTGAAAGGTTTGGGGTGTTCGCCTATACACTTGCTACTGAAAGGTTGGAGGGGTTTGTCTATACTCTTGTTACTGAAAGGTTGGAGGGGTTTGTCTATACACTTGCTACTAAGAGGTTTAGGGGCGGGGGGGGGGCGCATTTACACTTACTACTAAAAGGTTGGAGGGGTCCACCTATACACTTGCTACTAAAAGGTTTAACGAGTCCGCCAATACACTTGCTACTGAAAGGTTTGAGGTGTTCGCCTATACACTTGCTACTGAAAGGTTGGAGGGGTTTGTCTATACACTTGTTACTGAAAGGTTTAGGGGCGGGGGGGGGGGGGCGCATTTACACTTGCTACTGAAAGGTTGGAGGAGTTCGCCTATAGTCTTGCTACACAAATGTTTCAGGGGTCTGCCTATAGTCTTGCTACACAAATGTTTCAGGGGTCCGCCTATACATTTGCTACTGAAAGGTTTGAGGGGTTTGCTTATACACTTGCTACTAAAAGGTTGGAGGGGTCCGCCTCAACACTTCCTACTGAAAGGTTGGACGGGTTTGCCTATACACTTGCTACTAAAAGGTTGGAAAGATCCACCTATACACTTGCTACTGAAAGCTTTGAGGAGTTCGCCTATAGTCTTGCAAGAGAAAAGTTTCAGGGTTTCGCCTATAGTCTTGCAACAGAAAAGTTTCAGGGCTTCGCCT
The DNA here is from genome assembly GCF_035609145.1 of Eleutherodactylus coqui. NCBI lineage: Eukaryota > Metazoa > Chordata > Amphibia > Anura > Eleutherodactylidae > Eleutherodactylus > Eleutherodactylus coqui. The sequence continues at coordinate 138,395 of NW_027101699.1, forward strand.
ATACACTTGCTACTGAAAAGTTTGAGGGGCTCGCCTATAGACTTGCTGTTAAAAGGTTTGAGGGGTCCGCCTATACACTTGCTACTAAAAGGAAGGAGGGGTCCGCCTATACACCTGCTACTGAAAGGTTTGAAAGGTCAGCCTATACACTTGCTACTAAGAGGTTTGGGGCGGTTCGCCTATACACTTGCTACTGAAAGGTTTGAGGGGTCTGCCTATACACTTGCTACTGAAAGGTTTGAGGGGTTTACCTACATTCTTGGAACAGAAAAGTTTCAGGGGTTCGCCTATACACTTGATACTAAAAGGTTGGAGGGGTCCGCCTATACACTTGCCACTAAGGGGTTTGGGGGGGGGGGGTTTGCCTATACACTTGCTACTAGCAGGTTGGAGGGGTTCGCCTATACACTTGCTACTAAAAGGTTGAAGGGGTCCGCCTATACACTTGCTATTGAAAGGTTTGCGGGATTCGCCTATACACTTGCTATTTTAAAAAAGGTTTGTGGGGGTTCGCCTATAGTCTTGTAACAGAAAAGTTTCAGGGGTTCGCCTATAGTCTTGCTACACAAATGTTTCAGGGGTCCGCCTATAGTCTTGCAACAGAAAAGTTTCAGGGGTCCGCCTATACACCTGCTACTAAAAGGTTTGAGGGATTCGCCTATACGCTTGCTACTAAAAGGATTGAGGTGTCCGCCTACACACTTACTACTGAAATGTTTGCCTATAAAATTGCTACTGAAAGGTTTGAGGGGTCTGCCTATACAATTGCTACTGAAAGGTTTGAGGGGTTTGCCTATACACTTGCTACTGATAGCTTTGAGGGGCTCACCTATACTCTTGCAACAGAAAAGTTTTAGGGGTTCGCCTATAGTCTTGCTACACAAATGTTTCAGGGGTCTGCTTATAGTCTTGCAACAGAAAGGCTTCAGGGGTCCGCCTATAGACTTGCTACCAAAAGGTTTGAGGGGCTCGCCTATACACTTGCTGTTAAAAGGTTTGAGGGGTCTGCCTATACACTTGCTACAAAGAGGTTTGGGGGGTTCGCCTATACACTTACGACTAAAAGGTTGGAGGGTTCCTGCCTACATACTTGCTACAAAAAAGATTAAAGAGGTGCGCCTATACACTTGCTACTAAAAGGTTTGAGGGGTCCGCCAACACACTTGCCACTGAAAGGTTTAAGGGGTTCGCCTATACACTTGCTACTAAAAGCTTTGAGGGGTTCGCCTATACTTTTGCAACAGAAAAGTTTCAGGGGTTCGCCTTTAGTCTTTCTACACAAATATTTCAGGGGTCCGCCTATATTCTTGCAACAGAAAAGTTTGAGGGGTCCGCCAATACACTTGCTACTGAAAGGTTTGAGGGGTTTGCCTATACACTTGTTACTGAAAGGTTTGAGGGGTTCACCTATACAATTGCTTCTAAAAGTCTGGAGGGGTCCGCCTATACATCTGCTACTGAAAGGTTTGAGAGGTCCCCCTATACACTTGCTAATAAGAGGTTTGGGTCGGTTCGCCTATACACTTGCTACTAAAAGGTCCGAGAGGTTCACTTATACTCTTGCTACACAAATGTTTCAGGGGTCCGCCTGTACACTTGCTACTGAAAGGTTTGAGGGGTTTGCCTATACTCTTGCAACTAAAAGGTTGGAGGGGTCCGCCTATACTCTTTCTACTGAAAGGTTGTAGGAGTTCGTCTATACACTTTCTACTAAAAGGTTGGAGGGGTTTGCCTATACACTTGCTACGGAAAGCTTTGAGGGCGCCACCTTTACTCTTGCAGCAGAAAGGTTTGAGGAGTTCGCCTATACAATTGCTACTAAAAGGTTTGGGGGGTCCGCCAATACACCTGCTACTGAAAGGTTTGAGAGGTTCCCCTATACACTTGCTATTAAAAGGTTTGGGTCGGTTCGCCTATACACTTGCTACTAAAAGGTTTGAGGGGTTCGCTTATACTCTTGCTACACAAATGGTTAAGGGGTCCGTCTATAGTCTTGCTACACAAATGTCTTAGTGATCCGCCTATACACTTGCTACTGAAACGTTTAAGGGGTTGGCCTATACACTTGCTAGTAAAAGATTGGAGGGGTCCGCCTATATACTTGCTACTGAAAGGTTGGAGGGGGTTCATCTATACACTTGCTACTGAAAGATTGGAGGGGTTCGCCTAAACACTTGCTACCAAAAGCTTTGAGGGGTTCACCTATACTCTTGCAACAGAAACGTTTCAGGGGTTTGCCTATAGTCTTGCTAAACAAATGTTTCAGGGGTCCGCCTATAGTCTTGCAACAGAAAGGTTTCAGGGCTTCGCCTATACAC
>NW_027101700.1:0-49872 GCF_035609145.1 Eleutherodactylus coqui
TTATGGTTTTGTAAGGCTGAAAACAGACATCCAGAATTTGTATTATTATCAGCATTATTCTTATAATTCCATTGAGGTTATTCCAGGGGCAGGTAATACACTGCATGAGGCTTTGACCATTTTTTACCATTTTAGGTAAAAAGCTGCATTGACTGCACTTCTGCATTTTCTGCGATATGGTAGGACTGCAAGCAAAGCCTGAGACAAGATATGTCAAATACACTCTATACAGTATGCGAGTTCATTTTCCAAGATAGAAACATTGGTCACACTGAACATTGTTGAACGTTTTCGCTGCAATGCATCCTGGGACGCTTGGATCCAGGTTCTATCATTCATGCTGCGCCATTTCAACCAACCTGTGTGGTTCATATTCACTTTGGGTTGACGAGTGGCATGGTCATGGTGTAGGCCGAGCCTTTTTTGCCACTTCATCCGCCTCCGATCAAGCATAAAGACTTGCCCATAAGCATTCCCCACCCTAGAATAACTTAACCTACCCATTCCCTTATCTGAAATAACTGTACCTACCTCAAAAGAAGTGATAAGCAGCGATCAATTTGACTGTTGCGGGCTGCCGTCTCCCGCTTAAGGGCGAATTTCAAACGTTGTCCATCACAGAGACAAATGATCTGGCTCCAGCAGCGTCTAAAGGAGTACCTGTTTGCTCACTTCTAGCTCCAGTGGAGACTGACGGAAAAATGGCCGCTAACAACCTGTGGTCCTTGTTCCGGGTGTCCGTGTCACCATCGAGCCTTAATGACATCATAAAGCCGCTTCAAGTGCAAGACTTGCAGGCTTATATACAGTCTATCTATCTATCTATGTAATGTATCTTACTGCATAGATATATATCTAGCTATATAAATAGATAGTTATATATCAATATAGATATTTCTACAAATATCTAGCTTTACGTATAAATCTAAACTTCTACAGTTATGGTTTTGTAAGGCTGAAAACAGACATCCAGAATTTGTATTATTATCAGCATTATTCTTATAATTGCCATTGAGGTTATTCCAGGGGCAGGTAATAAACTGCATGAGGCTTTGACCATTTTTTACCATTTTAGGTAAAAAGCTGCATTGACTGCACTTCTGCATTTTCTGCGATATGGTAGGACTGCAAGCAAAGCCTGAGACAAGATATGTCAAATACACTCCATACAGTATGCGAGTTCATTTTCCAAGATAGAAACATTGGTCACACTGAACATTGTTGAACGTTTTCGCTGCAATGCATCCTGGGACGCTTGGATCCAGGTTCTATCATTCATGCTGCGCCATTTCAACCAACCTGTGTGGCTCATATTCAACTTTGGGTTTACGAGTGGCATGGTCATGGTGTAGGCCGAGCCTTTTTTGCCACTTCATCCGCCTCCGATCAAGCATAAAGACTTGCCCATAAGCATTCCCCACCCTAGAATAACTTAACCTACCCATTCCCCTATCTTAAATAACTGTACCTACCTCGAAAGAAGTGATAAGCAGCGATCAATTTGACTGTTGTGGGCTGCCGTCTCCCGCTTAAGGGCGAATTTCAAACGTTGTCCATCACAGAGACAAATGATCTGGCTCCAGCAGCGTCTAAAGGAGTACCTGTTTGCTCACTTCTAGCTCCAGTGGAGACTGACGGAAAAATGGCCGCTAACGACCTGTGGTCCTTGTTCCGGGTGCGCGTGTCACCATCGAGCCTTAAAGGGGTTGTCCCGCGAAAGCAAGTGGGGTTATACACTTCTGTATGGCCATATTAATGCACTTTGTAATGTACATCGTGCATTAATTATGAGCCATACAGAAGTTATTCACTTACCTGTTCCATTGCTAGCGTCCTCGTCTCCATGGTGCCGTCTAATTTCAGCGTCTAATCGCCCGATTAGACGCGCTTGCGCAGTCCGGTCTTCTCACTGGTGAATGGGGCCGCTCGTGCCGGAGAGCTGGTCCTCGTAGCTCCGCCCCGTCACGTGTACCGATTCCAGCCAATCAGGAGGCTGGAATCGGCAATGGACCGCACAGAGCCCACGGTGCACCATGGGAGAAGACCCGCGGTGCATCGTGGGTGAAGATCCCGGCGGCCATCTTGCTAAGGTAAGGAAGAAGTCACCGCAGCGCGGGGATTCGGGTAAGTACTAAACTTTTTTTTTTTTAACACATGCATTGGGTTTGTCTCGCGCCGAACGGGGGGCCTATTGAAAAAAAAAAACCCGTTTCGGCGCGGAACAACCCCTTTAATGACATCATAAAGCCGCTTCAAGTGCAAGACTTGCAGGCTTATATACAATCTATCTATCTAATGTATCTTACTGCATAGATATATATCTAGCTATATAAATAGATAGTTGTATATCAATATAGATATTTCTACAAATATCTAGCTTTACGTATAAATCTAAACTTCTACAGTTATGGTTTTGTAAGGCTGAAAACAGACATCCAGAATTTGTATTATTATCAGCATTATTCTTATAATTCCATTGAGGTTATTCCAGGGGCAGGTAATACACTGCATGAGGCTTTGACCAATTTTTACCATTTTAGGTAAAAAGCTGCATTGACTGCACTTCTGCATTTTCTGCGATATGGTAGGACTGCAAGCAAAGCCTGAGACAAAATATGTCAAATACACTCTATACAGTATGCGAGTTCATTTTCCAAGATAGAAACATTGGTCACACTGAACATTGTTGAACGTTTTCGCTGCAATGCATCCTGGGACGCTTGGATCCAGGTTCTATCATTCATGCTGCGCCATTTCAACCAACCTGTGTGGCTCATATTCACTTTGGGTTGACGAGTGGCATGGTCATGGTGTAGGCCGAGCCTTTTTTGCCACTTCATCCGCCTCCGATCAAGCATAAAGACTTGCCCATAAGCATTCCCCACCCTAGAATAACTTAACCTACCCATTCCCCTATCTGAAATAACTGTACCTACCTCAAAAGAAGTGATAAGCAGCGATCAATTTGACTGTTGCTGGCTGCCGTCTCCCGCTTAAGGGCGAATTTCAAACGTTGTCCATCACAGAGACAAATGATCTGGCTCCAGCAGCGTCTAAAGGAGTACCTGTTTGCTCACTTCTAGCTCCAGTGGAGACTGACGGAAAAATGGCCGCTAACAACCTGTGGTCCTTGTTCCGGGTGTCCGTGTCACCATCGAGCCTTAATGACATCATAAAGCCGCTTCAAGTGCAAGACTTGCAGGCTTATATACAGTCTATCTATCTATCTATGTAATGTATCTTACTGCATAGATATATATCTAGCTATATAAATAGATAGTTATATATCAATATAGATATTTCTACAAATATCTAGCTTTACGTATAAATCTAAACTTCTACAGTTATGGTTTTGTAAGGCTGAAAACAGACATCCAGAATTTGTATTATTATCAGCATTATTCTTATAATTGCCATTGAGGTTATTCCAGGGGCAGGTAATAAACTGCATGAGGCTTTGACCATTTTTTACCATTTTAGGTAAAAAGCTGCATTGACTGCACTTCTGCATTTTCTGCGATATGGTAGGACTGCAAGCAAAGCCTGAGACAAGATATGTCAAATACACTCCATACAGTATGCGAGTTCATTTTCCAAGATAGAAACATTGGTCACACTGAACATTGTTGAACGTTTTCGCTGCAATGCATCCTGGGACGCTTGGATCCAGGTTCTATCATTCATGCTGCGCCATTTCAACCAACCTGTGTGGCTCATATTCAACTTTGGGTTTACGAGTGGCATGGTCATGGTGTAGGCCGAGCCTTTTTTGCCACTTCATCCGCTTCCGATCAAGCATAAAGACTTGCCCATAAGCATTCCCCACCCTAGAATAACTTAACCTACCCATTCCCCTATCTTAAATAACTGTACCTACCTCGAAAGAAGTGATAAGCAGCGATCAATTTGACTGTTGTGGGCTGCCGTCTCCCGCTTAAGGGCGAATTTCAAACGTTGTCCATCACAGAGACAAATGATCTGGCTCCAGCAGCGTCTAAAGGAGTACCTGTTTGCTCACTTCTAGCTCCAGTGGAGACTGACGGAAAAATGGCCGCTAACGACCTGTGGTCCTTGTTCCGGGTGCGCGTGTCACCATCGAGCCTTAAAGGGGTTGTCCCGCGAAAGCAAGTGGGGTTATACACTTCTGTATGGCCATATTAATGCACTTTGTAATGTACATCGTGCATTAATTATGAGCCATACAGAAGTTATTCACTTACCTGTTCCATTGCTAGCGTCCTCGTCTCCATGGTGCCGTCTAATTTCAGCGTCTAATCGCCCGATTAGACGCGCTTGCGCAGTCCGGTCTTCTCACTGGTGAATGGGGCCGCTCGTGCCGGAGAGCTGGTCCTCGTAGCTCCGCCCCGTCACGTGTGCCGATTCCAGCCAATCAGGAGGCTGGAATCGGCAATGGACCGCACAGAGCCCACGGTGCACCATGGGAGAAGACCCGCGGTGCATCGTGGGTGAAGATCCCGGCGGCCATCTTGCTAAGGTAAGGAAGAAGTCACAGCAGCGCGGGGATTCGGGTAAGTACTAAACTTTTTTTTTTTTAACACATGCATTGGGTTTGTCTCGCGCCGAACGGGGGGCCTATTGAAAAAAAAAAAACCCGTTTCGGCGCGGAACAACCCCTTTAATGACATCATAAAGCGGCTTCAAGTGCAAGACTTGCAGGCTTATATACAATCTATCTATCTAATGTATCTTACTGCATAGATATATATCTAGCTATATAAATAGATAGTTGTATATCAATATAGATATTTCTACAAATATCTAGCTTTACGTATAAATCTAAACTTCTACAGTTATGGTTTTGTAAGGCTGAAAACAGACATCCAGAATTTGTATTATTATCAGCATTATTCTTATAATTCCATTGAGGTTATTCCAGGGGCAGGTAATACACTGCATGAGGCTTTGACCATTTTTTACCATTTTAGGTAAAAAGCTGCATTGACTGCACTTCTGCATTTTCTGCGATATGGTAGGACTGCAAGCAAAGCCTGAGACAAGATATGTCAAATACACTCTATACAGTATGCGAGTTCATTTTCCAAGATAGAAACATTGGTCACACTGAACATTGTTGAACGTTTTCGCTGCAATGCATCCTGGGACGCTTGGATCCAGGTTCTATCATTCATGCTGCGCCATTTCAACCAACCTGTGTGGTTCATATTCACTTTGGGTTGACGAGTGGCATGGTCATGGTGTAGGCCGAGCCTTTTTTGCCACTTCATCCGCCTCCGATCAAGCATAAAGACTTGCCCATAAGCATTCCCCACCCTAGAATAACTTAACCTACCCATTCCCTTATCTGAAATAACTGTACCTACCTCAAAAGAAGTGATAAGCAGCGATCAATTTGACTGTTGTGGGCTGCCGTCTCCCGCTTAAGGGCGAATTTCAAACGTTGTCCATCACAGAGACAAATGATCTGGCTCCAGCAGCGTCTAAAGGAGTACCTGTTTGCTCACTTCTAGCTCCAGTGGAGACTGACGGAAAAATGGCCGCTAACAACCTGTGGTCCTTGTTCCGGGTGCGCGTGTCACCATCGAGCCTTAATGACATCATAAAGCCGCTTCAAGTGCAAGACTTGCAGGCTTATATACAATCTATCTATCTATCTATGTAATGTATCTTACTGCATAGATATATATCTAGCTATATAAATAGATAGTTATATATCAATATAGATATTTCTACAAATATCTAGCTTTACGTATAAATCTAAACTTCTACAGTTATGGTTTTGTAAGGCTGAAAACAGACATCCAGAATTTGTATTATTATCAGCATTATTCTTATAATTGCCATTGAGGTTATTCCAGGGGCAGGTAATAAACTGCATGAGGCTTTGACCATTTTTTACCATTTTAGGTAAAAAGCTGCATTGACTGCACTTCTGCATTTTCTGCGATATGGTAGGACTGCAAGCAAAGCCTGAGACAAGATATGTCAAATACACTCCATACAGTATGCGAGTTCATTTTCCAAGATAGAAACATTGGTCACACTGAACATTGTTGAACGTTTTCGCTGCAATGCATCCTGGGACGCTTGGATCCAGGTTCTATCATTCATGCTGCGCCATTTCAACCAACCTGTGTGGCTCATATTCAACTTTGGGTTTACGAGTGGCATGGTCATGGTGTAGGCCGAGCCTTTTTTGCCACTTCATCCGCCTCCGATCAAGCATAAAGACTTGCCCATAAGCATTCCCCACCCTAGAATAACTTAACCTACCCATTCCCCTATCTTAAATAACTGTACCTACCTCGAAAGAAGTGATAAGCAGCGATCAATTTGACTGTTGTGGGCTGCCGTCTCCCGCTTAAGGGCGAATTTCAAACGTTGTCCATCACAGAGACAAATGATCTGGCTCCAGCAGCGTCTAAAGGAGTACCTGTTTGCTCACTTCTAGCTCCAGTGGAGACTGACGGAAAAATGGCCGCTAACGACCTGTGGTCCTTGTTCCGGGTGCGCGTGTCACCATCGAGCCTTAAAGGGGTTGTCCCGCGAAAGCAAGTGGGGTTATACACTTCTGTATGGCCATATTAATGCACTTTGTAATGTACATCGTGCATTAATTATGAGCCATACAGAAGTTATTCACTTACCTGTTCCATTGCTAGCGTCCTCGTCTCCATGGTGCCGTCTAATTTCAGCGTCTAATCGCCCGATTAGACGCGCTTGCGCAGTCCGGTCTTCTCACTGGTGAATGGGGCCGCTCGTGCCGGAGAGCTGGTCCTCGTAGCTCCGCCCCGTCACGTGTACCGATTCCAGCCAATCAGGAGGCTGGAATCGGCAATGGACCGCACAGAGCCCACGGTGCACCATGGGAGAAGACCCGCGGTGCATCGTGGGTGAAGATCCCGGCGGCCATCTTGCTAAGGTAAGGAAGAAGTCACCGCAGCGCGGGGATTCGGGTAAGTACTAAACTTTTTTTTTTTTAACACATGCATTGGGTTTGTCTCGCGCCGAACGGGGGGCCTATTGAAAAAAAAAAACCCGTTTCGGCGCGGAACAACCCCTTTAATGACATCATAAAGCCGCTTCAAGTGCAAGACTTGCAGGCTTATATACAATCTATCTATCTAATGTATCTTACTGCATAGATATATATCTAGCTATATAAATAGATAGTTGTATATCAATATAGATATTTCTACAAATATCTAGCTTTACGTATAAATCTAAACTTCTACAGTTATGGTTTTGTAAGGCTGAAAACAGACATCCAGAATTTGTATTATTATCAGCATTATTCTTATAATTCCATTGAGGTTATTCCAGGGGCAGGTAATACACTGCATGAGGCTTTGACCAATTTTTACCATTTTAGGTAAAAAGCTGCATTGACTGCACTTCTGCATTTTCTGCGATATGGTAGGACTGCAAGCAAAGCCTGAGACAAAATATGTCAAATACACTCTATACAGTATGCGAGTTCATTTTCCAAGATAGAAACATTGGTCACACTGAACATTGTTGAACGTTTTCGCTGCAATGCATCCTGGGACGCTTGGATCCAGGTTCTATCATTCATGCTGCGCCATTTCAACCAACCTGTGTGGCTCATATTCACTTTGGGTTGACGAGTGGCATGGTCATGGTGTAGGCCGAGCCTTTTTTGCCACTTCATCCGCCTCCGATCAAGCATAAAGACTTGCCCATAAGCATTCCCCACCCTAGAATAACTTAACCTACCCATTCCCCTATCTGAAATAACTGTACCTACCTCAAAAGAAGTGATAAGCAGCGATCAATTTGACTGTTGCTGGCTGCCGTCTCCCGCTTAAGGGCGAATTTCAAACGTTGTCCATCACAGAGACAAATGATCTGGCTCCAGCAGCGTCTAAAGGAGTACCTGTTTGCTCACTTCTAGCTCCAGTGGAGACTGACGGAAAAATGGCCGCTAACAACCTGTGGTCCTTGTTCCGGGTGTCCGTGTCACCATCGAGCCTTAATGACATCATAAAGCCGCTTCAAGTGCAAGACTTGCAGGCTTATATACAGTCTATCTATCTATCTATGTAATGTATCTTACTGCATAGATATATATCTAGCTATATAAATAGATAGTTATATATCAATATAGATATTTCTACAAATATCTAGCTTTACGTATAAATCTAAACTTCTACAGTTATGGTTTTGTAAGGCTGAAAACAGACATCCAGAATTTGTATTATTATCAGCATTATTCTTATAATTGCCATTGAGGTTATTCCAGGGGCAGGTAATAAACTGCATGAGGCTTTGACCATTTTTTACCATTTTAGGTAAAAAGCTGCATTGACTGCACTTCTGCATTTTCTGCGATATGGTAGGACTGCAAGCAAAGCCTGAGACAAGATATGTCAAATACACTCCATACAGTATGCGAGTTCATTTTCCAAGATAGAAACATTGGTCACACTGAACATTGTTGAACGTTTTCGCTGCAATGCATCCTGGGACGCTTGGATCCAGGTTCTATCATTCATGCTGCGCCATTTCAACCAACCTGTGTGGCTCATATTCAACTTTGGGTTTACGAGTGGCATGGTCATGGTGTAGGCCGAGCCTTTTTTGCCACTTCATCCGCCTCCGATCAAGCATAAAGACTTGCCCATAAGCATTCCCCACCCTAGAATAACTTAACCTACCCATTCCCCTATCTTAAATAACTGTACCTACCTCGAAAGAAGTGATAAGCAGCGATCAATTTGACTGTTGTGGGCTGCCGTCTCCCGCTTAAGGGCGAATTTCAAACGTTGTCCATCACAGAGACAAATGATCTGGCTCCAGCAGCGTCTAAAGGAGTACCTGTTTGCTCACTTCTAGCTCCAGTGGAGACTGACGGAAAAATGGCCGCTAACGACCTGTGGTCCTTGTTCCGGGTGCGCGTGTCACCATCGAGCCTTAAAGGGGTTGTCCCGCGAAAGCAAGTGGGGTTATACACTTCTGTATGGCCATATTAATGCACTTTGTAATGTACATCGTGCATTAATTATGAGCCATACAGAAGTTATTCACTTACCTGTTCCATTGCTAGCGTCCTCGTCTCCATGGTGCCGTCTAATTTCAGCGTCTAATCGCCCGATTAGACGCGCTTGCGCAGTCCGGTCTTCTCACTGGTGAATGGGGCCGCTCGTGCCGGAGAGCTGGTCCTCGTAGCTCCGCCCCATCACGTGTACCGATTCCAGCCAATCAGGAGGCTGGAATCGGCAATGGACCGCACAGAGCCCACGGTGCACCATGGGAGAAGACCCGCGGTGCATCGTGGGTGAAGATCCCGGCGGCCATCTTGCTAAGGTAAGGAAGAAGTCACCGCAGCGCGGGGATTCGGGTAAGTACTAAACTTTTTTTTTTTTAACACATGCATTGGGTTTGTCTCGCGCCGAACGGGGGGCCTATTGAAAAAAAAAAACCCGTTTCGGCGCGGAACAACCCCTTTAATGACATCATAAAGCCGCTTCAAGTGCAAGACTTGCAGGCTTATATACAATCTATCTATCTAATGTATCTTACTGCATAGATATATATCTAGCTATATAAATAGATAGTTGTATATCAATATAGATATTTCTACAAATATCTAGCTTTACGTATAAATCTAAACTTCTACAGTTATGGTTTTGTAAGGCTGAAAACAGACATCCAGAATTTGTATTATTATCAGCATTATTCTTATAATTCCATTGAGGTTATTCCAGGGGCAGGTAATACACTGCATGAGGCTTTGACCAATTTTTACCATTTTAGGTAAAAAGCTGCATTGACTGCACTTCTGCATTTTCTGCGATATGGTAGGACTGCAAGCAAAGCCTGAGACAAAATATGTCAAATACACTCTATACAGTATGCGAGTTCATTTTCCAAGATAGAAACATTGGTCACACTGAACATTGTTGAACGTTTTCGCTGCAATGCATCCTGGGACGCTTGGATCCAGGTTCTATCATTCATGCTGCGCCATTTCAACCAACCTGTGTGGCTCATATTCACTTTGGGTTGACGAGTGGCATGGTCATGGTGTAGGCCGAGCCTTTTTTGCCACTTCATCCGCCTCCGATCAAGCATAAAGACTTGCCCATAAGCATTCCCCACCCTAGAATAACTTAACCTACCCATTCCCCTATCTGAAATAACTGTACCTACCTCAAAAGAAGTGATAAGCAGCGATCAATTTGACTGTTGCTGGCTGCCGTCTCCCGCTTAAGGGCGAATTTCAAACGTTGTCCATCACAGAGACAAATGATCTGGCTCCAGCAGCGTCTAAAGGAGTACCTGTTTGCTCACTTCTAGCTCCAGTGGAGACTGACGGAAAAATGGCCGCTAACAACCTGTGGTCCTTGTTCCGGGTGTCCGTGTCACCATCGAGCCTTAATGACATCATAAAGCCGCTTCAAGTGCAAGACTTGCAGGCTTATATACAGTCTATCTATCTATCTATGTAATGTATCTTACTGCATAGATATATATCTAGCTATATAAATAGATAGTTATATATCAATATAGATATTTCTACAAATATCTAGCTTTACGTATAAATCTAAACTTCTACAGTTATGGTTTTGTAAGGCTGAAAACAGACATCCAGAATTTGTATTATTATCAGCATTATTCTTATAATTGCCATTGAGGTTATTCCAGGGGCAGGTAATAAACTGCATGAGGCTTTGACCATTTTTTACCATTTTAGGTAAAAAGCTGCATTGACTGCACTTCTGCATTTTCTGCGATATGGTAGGACTGCAAGCAAAGCCTGAGACAAGATATGTCAAATACACTCCATACAGTATGCGAGTTCATTTTCCAAGATAGAAACATTGGTCACACTGAACATTGTTGAACGTTTTCGCTGCAATGCATCCTGGGACGCTTGGATCCAGGTTCTATCATTCATGCTGCGCCATTTCAACCAACCTGTGTGGCTCATATTCAACTTTGGGTTTACGAGTGGCATGGTCATGGTGTAGGCCGAGCCTTTTTTGCCACTTCATCCGCCTCCGATCAAGCATAAAGACTTGCCCATAAGCATTCCCCACCCTAGAATAACTTAACCTACCCATTCCCCTATCTTAAATAACTGTACCTACCTCGAAAGAAGTGATAAGCAGCGATCAATTTGACTGTTGTGGGCTGCCGTCTCCCGCTTAAGGGCGAATTTCAAACGTTGTCCATCACAGAGACAAATGATCTGGCTCCAGCAGCGTCTAAAGGAGTACCTGTTTGCTCACTTCTAGCTCCAGTGGAGACTGACGGAAAAATGGCCGCTAACGACCTGTGGTCCTTGTTCCGGGTGCGCGTGTCACCATCGAGCCTTAAAGGGGTTGTCCCGCGAAAGCAAGTGGGGTTATACACTTCTGTATGGCCATATTAATGCACTTTGTAATGTACATCGTGCATTAATTATGAGCCATACAGAAGTTATTCACTTACCTGTTCCATTGCTAGCGTCCTCGTCTCCATGGTGCCGTCTAATTTCAGCGTCTAATCGCCCGATTAGACGCGCTTGCGCAGTCCGGTCTTCTCACTGGTGAATGGGGCCGCTCGTGCCGGAGAGCTGGTCCTCGTAGCTCCGCCCCATCACGTGTACCGATTCCAGCCAATCAGGAGGCTGGAATCGGCAATGGACCGCACAGAGCCCACGGTGCACCATGGGAGAAGACCCGCGGTGCATCGTGGGTGAAGATCCCGGCGGCCATCTTGCTAAGGTAAGGAAGAAGTCACCGCAGCGCGGGGATTCGGGTAAGTACTAAACTTTTTTTTTTTTAACACATGCATTGGGTTTGTCTCGCGCCGAACGGGGGGCCTATTGAAAAAAAAAAACCCGTTTCGGCGCGGAACAACCCCTTTAATGACATCATAAAGCCGCTTCAAGTGCAAGACTTGCAGGCTTATATACAATCTATCTATCTAATGTATCTTACTGCATAGATATATATCTAGCTATATAAATAGATAGTTGTATATCAATATAGATATTTCTACAAATATCTAGCTTTACGTATAAATCTAAACTTCTACAGTTATGGTTTTGTAAGGCTGAAAACAGACATCCAGAATTTGTATTATTATCAGCATTATTCTTATAATTCCATTGAGGTTATTCCAGGGGCAGGTAATACACTGCATGAGGCTTTGACCAATTTTTACCATTTTAGGTAAAAAGCTGCATTGACTGCACTTCTGCATTTTCTGCGATATGGTAGGACTGCAAGCAAAGCCTGAGACAAAATATGTCAAATACACTCTATACAGTATGCGAGTTCATTTTCCAAGATAGAAACATTGGTCACACTGAACATTGTTGAACGTTTTCGCTGCAATGCATCCTGGGACGCTTGGATCCAGGTTCTATCATTCATGCTGCGCCATTTCAACCAACCTGTGTGGCTCATATTCACTTTGGGTTGACGAGTGGCATGGTCATGGTGTAGGCCGAGCCTTTTTTGCCACTTCATCCGCCTCCGATCAAGCATAAAGACTTGCCCATAAGCATTCCCCACCCTAGAATAACTTAACCTACCCATTCCCCTATCTGAAATAACTGTACCTACCTCAAAAGAAGTGATAAGCAGCGATCAATTTGACTGTTGCTGGCTGCCGTCTCCCGCTTAAGGGCGAATTTCAAACGTTGTCCATCACAGAGACAAATGATCTGGCTCCAGCAGCGTCTAAAGGAGTACCTGTTTGCTCACTTCTAGCTCCAGTGGAGACTGACGGAAAAATGGCCGCTAACAACCTGTGGTCCTTGTTCCGGGTGTCCGTGTCACCATCGAGCCTTAATGACATCATAAAGCCGCTTCAAGTGCAAGACTTGCAGGCTTATATACAGTCTATCTATCTATCTATGTAATGTATCTTACTGCATAGATATATATCTAGCTATATAAATAGATAGTTATATATCAATATAGATATTTCTACAAATATCTAGCTTTACGTATAAATCTAAACTTCTACAGTTATGGTTTTGTAAGGCTGAAAACAGACATCCAGAATTTGTATTATTATCAGCATTATTCTTATAATTGCCATTGAGGTTATTCCAGGGGCAGGTAATAAACTGCATGAGGCTTTGACCATTTTTTACCATTTTAGGTAAAAAGCTGCATTGACTGCACTTCTGCATTTTCTGCGATATGGTAGGACTGCAAGCAAAGCCTGAGACAAGATATGTCAAATACACTCCATACAGTATGCGAGTTCATTTTCCAAGATAGAAACATTGGTCACACTGAACATTGTTGAACGTTTTCGCTGCAATGCATCCTGGGACGCTTGGATCCAGGTTCTATCATTCATGCTGCGCCATTTCAACCAACCTGTGTGGCTCATATTCAACTTTGGGTTTACGAGTGGCATGGTCATGGTGTAGGCCGAGCCTTTTTTGCCACTTCATCCGCCTCCGATCAAGCATAAAGACTTGCCCATAAGCATTCCCCACCCTAGAATAACTTAACCTACCCATTCCCCTATCTTAAATAACTGTACCTACCTCGAAAGAAGTGATAAGCAGCGATCAATTTGACTGTTGTGGGCTGCCGTCTCCCGCTTAAGGGCGAATTTCAAACGTTGTCCATCACAGAGACAAATGATCTGGCTCCAGCAGCGTCTAAAGGAGTACCTGTTTGCTCACTTCTAGCTCCAGTGGAGACTGACGGAAAAATGGCCGCTAACGACCTGTGGTCCTTGTTCCGGGTGCGCGTGTCACCATCGAGCCTTAAAGGGGTTGTCCCGCGAAAGCAAGTGGGGTTATACACTTCTGTATGGCCATATTAATGCACTTTGTAATGTACATCGTGCATTAATTATGAGCCATACAGAAGTTATTCACTTACCTGTTCCATTGCTAGCGTCCTCGTCTCCATGGTGCCGTCTAATTTCAGCGTCTAATCGCCCGATTAGACGCGCTTGCGCAGTCCGGTCTTCTCACTGGTGAATGGGGCCGCTCGTGCCGGAGAGCTGGTCCTCGTAGCTCCGCCCCATCACGTGTACCGATTCCAGCCAATCAGGAGGCTGGAATCGGCAATGGACCGCACAGAGCCCACGGTGCACCATGGGAGAAGACCCGCGGTGCATCGTGGGTGAAGATCCCGGCGGCCATCTTGCTAAGGTAAGGAAGAAGTCACCGCAGCGCGGGGATTCGGGTAAGTACTAAACTTTTTTTTTTTTAACACATGCATTGGGTTTGTCTCGCGCCGAACGGGGGGCCTATTGAAAAAAAAAAACCCGTTTCGGCGCGGAACAACCCCTTTAATGACATCATAAAGCCGCTTCAAGTGCAAGACTTGCAGGCTTATATACAATCTATCTATCTAATGTATCTTACTGCATAGATATATATCTAGCTATATAAATAGATAGTTGTATATCAATATAGATATTTCTACAAATATCTAGCTTTACGTATAAATCTAAACTTCTACAGTTATGGTTTTGTAAGGCTGAAAACAGACATCCAGAATTTGTATTATTATCAGCATTATTCTTATAATTCCATTGAGGTTATTCCAGGGGCAGGTAATACACTGCATGAGGCTTTGACCAATTTTTACCATTTTAGGTAAAAAGCTGCATTGACTGCACTTCTGCATTTTCTGCGATATGGTAGGACTGCAAGCAAAGCCTGAGACAAAATATGTCAAATACACTCTATACAGTATGCGAGTTCATTTTCCAAGATAGAAACATTGGTCACACTGAACATTGTTGAACGTTTTCGCTGCAATGCATCCTGGGACGCTTGGATCCAGGTTCTATCATTCATGCTGCGCCATTTCAACCAACCTGTGTGGCTCATATTCACTTTGGGTTGACGAGTGGCATGGTCATGGTGTAGGCCGAGCCTTTTTTGCCACTTCATCCGCCTCCGATCAAGCATAAAGACTTGCCCATAAGCATTCCCCACCCTAGAATAACTTAACCTACCCATTCCCCTATCTGAAATAACTGTACCTACCTCAAAAGAAGTGATAAGCAGCGATCAATTTGACTGTTGCTGGCTGCCATCTCCCGCTTAAGGGCGAATTTCAAACGTTGTCCATCACAGAGACAAATGATCTGGCTCCAGCAGCGTCTAAAGGAGTACCTGTTTGCTCACTTCTAGCTCCAGTGGAGACTGACGGAAAAATGGCCGCTAACAACCTGTGGTCCTTGTTCCGGGTGTCCGTGTCACCATCGAGCCTTAATGACATCATAAAGCCGCTTCAAGTGCAAGACTTGCAGGCTTATATACAGTCTATCTATCTATCTATGTAATGTATCTTACTGCATAGATATATATCTAGCTATATAAATAGATAGTTATATATCAATATAGATATTTCTACAAATATCTAGCTTTACGTATAAATCTAAACTTCTACAGTTATGGTTTTGTAAGGCTGAAAACAGACATCCAGAATTTGTATTATTATCAGCATTATTCTTATAATTGCCATTGAGGTTATTCCAGGGGCAGGTAATAAACTGCATGAGGCTTTGACCATTTTTTACCATTTTAGGTAAAAAGCTGCATTGACTGCACTTCTGCATTTTCTGCGATATGGTAGGACTGCAAGCAAAGCCTGAGACAAGATATGTCAAATACACTCCATACAGTATGCGAGTTCATTTTCCAAGATAGAAACATTGGTCACACTGAACATTGTTGAACGTTTTCGCTGCAATGCATCCTGGGACGCTTGGATCCAGGTTCTATCATTCATGCTGCGCCATTTCAACCAACCTGTGTGGCTCATATTCAACTTTGGGTTTACGAGTGGCATGGTCATGGTGTAGGCCGAGCCTTTTTTGCCACTTCATCCGCCTCCGATCAAGCATAAAGACTTGCCCATAAGCATTCCCCACCCTAGAATAACTTAACCTACCCATTCCCCTATCTGAAATAACTGTACCTACCTCGAAAGAAGTGATAAGCAGCGATCAATTTGACTGTTGTGGGCTGCCGTCTCCCGCTTAAGGGCGAATTTCAAACGTTGTCCATCACAGAGACAAATGATCTGGCTCCAGCAGCGTCTAAAGGAGTACCTGTTTGCTCACTTCTAGCTCCAGTGGAGACTGACGGAAAAATGGCCGCTAACGACCTGTGGTCCTTGTTCCGGGTGCGCGTGTCACCATCGAGCCTTAAAGGGGTTGTCCCGCGAAAGCAAGTGGGGTTATACACTTCTGTATGGCCATATTAATGCACTTTGTAATGTACATCGTGCATTAATTATGAGCCATACAGAAGTTATTCACTTACCTGTTCCATTGCTAGCGTCCTCGTCTCCATGGTGCCGTCTAATTTCAGCGTCTAATCGCCCGATTAGACGCGCTTGCGCAGTCCGGTCTTCTCACTGGTGAATGGGGCCGCTCGTGCCGGAGAGCTGGTCCTCGTAGCTCCGCCCCATCACGTGTACCGATTCCAGCCAATCAGGAGGCTGGAATCGGCAATGGACCGCACAGAGCCCACGGTGCACCATGGGAGAAGACCCGCGGTGCATCGTGGGTGAAGATCCCGGCGGCCATCTTGCTAAGGTAAGGAAGAAGTCACCGCAGCGCGGGGATTCGGGTAAGTACTAAACTTTTTTTTTTTTAACACATGCATTGGGTTTGTCTCGCGCCGAACGGGGGGCCTATTGAAAAAAAAAAACCCGTTTCGGCGCGGAACAACCCCTTTAATGACATCATAAAGCCGCTTCAAGTGCAAGACTTGCAGGCTTATATACAATCTATCTATCTAATGTATCTTACTGCATAGATATATATCTAGCTATATAAATAGATAGTTGTATATCAATATAGATATTTCTACAAATATCTAGCTTTACGTATAAATCTAAACTTCTACAGTTATGGTTTTGTAAGGCTGAAAACAGACATCCAGAATTTGTATTATTATCAGCATTATTCTTATAATTCCATTGAGGTTATTCCAGGGGCAGGTAATACACTGCATGAGGCTTTGACCAATTTTTACCATTTTAGGTAAAAAGCTGCATTGACTGCACTTCTGCATTTTCTGCGATATGGTAGGACTGCAAGCAAAGCCTGAGACAAAATATGTCAAATACACTCTATACAGTATGCGAGTTCATTTTCCAAGATAGAAACATTGGTCACACTGAACATTGTTGAACGTTTTCGCTGCAATGCATCCTGGGACGCTTGGATCCAGGTTCTATCATTCATGCTGCGCCATTTCAACCAACCTGTGTGGCTCATATTCACTTTGGGTTGACGAGTGGCATGGTCATGGTGTAGGCCGAGCCTTTTTTGCCACTTCATCCGCCTCCGATCAAGCATAAAGACTTGCCCATAAGCATTCCCCACCCTAGAATAACTTAACCTACCCATTCCCCTATCTGAAATAACTGTACCTACCTCAAAAGAAGTGATAAGCAGCGATCAATTTGACTGTTGCTGGCTGCCGTCTCCCGCTTAAGGGCGAATTTCAAACGTTGTCCATCACAGAGACAAATGATCTGGCTCCAGCAGCGTCTAAAGGAGTACCTGTTTGCTCACTTCTAGCTCCAGTGGAGACTGACGGAAAAATGGCCGCTAACAACCTGTGGTCCTTGTTCCGGGTGTCCGTGTCACCATCGAGCCTTAATGACATCATAAAGCCGCTTCAAGTGCAAGACTTGCAGGCTTATATACAGTCTATCTATCTATCTATGTAATGTATCTTACTGCATAGATATATATCTAGCTATATAAATAGATAGTTATATATCAATATAGATATTTCTACAAATATCTAGCTTTACGTATAAATCTAAACTTCTACAGTTATGGTTTTGTAAGGCTGAAAACAGACATCCAGAATTTGTATTATTATCAGCATTATTCTTATAATTGCCATTGAGGTTATTCCAGGGGCAGGTAATAAACTGCATGAGGCTTTGACCATTTTTTACCATTTTAGGTAAAAAGCTGCATTGACTGCACTTCTGCATTTTCTGCGATATGGTAGGACTGCAAGCAAAGCCTGAGACAAGATATGTCAAATACACTCCATACAGTATGCGAGTTCATTTTCCAAGATAGAAACATTGGTCACACTGAACATTGTTGAACGTTTTCGCTGCAATGCATCCTGGGACACTTGGATCCAGGTTCTATCATTCATGCTGCGCCATTTCAACCAACCTGTGTGGCTCATATTCAACTTTGGGTTTACGAGTGGCATGGTCATGGTGTAGGCCGAGCCTTTTTTGCCACTTCATCCGCCTCCGATCAAGCATAAAGACTTGCCCATAAGCATTCCCCACCCTAGAATAACTTAACCTACCCATTCCCCTATCTGAAATAACTGTACCTACCTCGAAAGAAGTGATAAGCAGCGATCAATTTGACTGTTGTGGGCTGCCGTCTCCCGCTTAAGGGCGAATTTCAAACGTTGTCCATCACAGAGACAAATGATCTGGCTCCAGCAGCGTCTAAAGGAGTACCTGTTTGCTCACTTCTAGCTCCAGTGGAGACTGACGGAAAAATGGCCGCTAGCGACCTGTGGTCCTTGTTCCGGGTGCGCGTGTCACCATCGAGCCTTAAAGGGGTTGTCCCGCGAAAGCAAGTGGGGTTATACACTTCTGTATGGCCATATTAATGCACTTTGTAATGTACATCGTGCATTAATTATGAGCCATACAGAAGTTATTCACTTACCTGTTCCATTGCTAGCGTCCTCGTCTCCATGGTGCCGTCTAATTTCAGCGTCTAATCGCCCGATTAGACGCGCTTGCGCAGTCCGGTCTTCTCACTGGTGAATGGGCCCGCTCGTGCCGGAGAGCTGGTCCTCGTAGCTCCGCCCCGTCATGTGTGCCGATTCCAGCCAATCAGGAGGCTGGAATCGGCAATGGACCGCACAGAGCCCACGGTGCACCATGGGAGAAGACCCGCGGTGCATCGTGGGTGAAGATCCCGGCGGCCATCTTGCTAAGGTAAGGAAGAAGTCACCGCAGCGCGGGGATTCGGGTAAGTACTAAACTTTTTTTTTTTTAACACATGCATTGGGTTTGTCTCGCGCCGAACGGGGGGCCTATTGAAAAAAAAAAACCCGTTTCGGCGCGGAACAACCCCTTTAATGACATCATAAAGCCGCTTCAAGTGCAAGACTTGCAGGCTTATATACAATCTATCTATCTAATGTATCTTACTGCATAGATATATATCTAGCTATATAAATAGATAGTTGTATATCAATATAGATATTTCTACAAATATCTAGCTTTACGTATAAATCTAAACTTCTACAGTTATGGTTTTGTAAGGCTGAAAACAGACATCCAGAATTTGTATTATTATCAGCATTATTCTTATAATTCCATTGAGGTTATTCCAGGGGCAGGTAATACACTGCATGAGGCTTTGACCAATTTTTACCATTTTAGGTAAAAAGCTGCATTGACTGCACTTCTGCATTTTCTGCGATATGGTAGGACTGCAAGCAAAGCCTGAGACAAAATATGTCAAATACACTCTATACAGTATGCGAGTTCATTTTCCAAGATAGAAACATTGGTCACACTGAACATTGTTGAACGTTTTCGCTGCAATGCATCCTGGGACGCTTGGATCCAGGTTCTATCATTCATGCTGCGCCATTTCAACCAACCTGTGTGGCTCATATTCACTTTGGGTTGACGAGTGGCATGGTCATGGTGTAGGCCGAGCCTTTTTTGCCACTTCATCCGCCTCCGATCAAGCATAAAGACTTGCCCATAAGCATTCCCCACCCTAGAATAACTTAACCTACCCATTCCCCTATCTGAAATAACTGTACCTACCTCAAAAGAAGTGATAAGCAGCGATCAATTTGACTGTTGCTGGCTGCCGTCTCCCGCTTAAGGGCGAATTTCAAACGTTGTCCATCACAGAGACAAATGATCTGGCTCCAGCAGCGTCTAAAGGAGTACCTGTTTGCTCACTTCTAGCTCCAGTGGAGACTGACGGAAAAATGGCCGCTAACAACCTGTGGTCCTTGTTCCGGGTGTCCGTGTCACCATCGAGCCTTAATGACATCATAAAGCCGCTTCAAGTGCAAGACTTGCAGGCTTATATACAGTCTATCTATCTATCTATGTAATGTATCTTACTGCATAGATATATATCTAGCTATATAAATAGATAGTTATATATCAATATAGATATTTCTACAAATATCTAGCTTTACGTATAAATCTAAACTTCTACAGTTATGGTTTTGTAAGGCTGAAAACAGACATCCAGAATTTGTATTATTATCAGCATTATTCTTATAATTGCCATTGAGGTTATTCCAGGGGCAGGTAATAAACTGCATGAGGCTTTGACCATTTTTTACCATTTTAGGTAAAAAGCTGCATTGACTGCACTTCTGCATTTTCTGCGATATGGTAGGACTGCAAGCAAAGCCTGAGACAAGATATGTAAAATACACTCCATACAGTATGCGAGTTCATTTTCCAAGATAGAAACATTGGTCACACTGAACATTGTTGAACGTTTTCGCTGCAATGCATCCTGGGACGCTTGGATCCAGGTTCTATCATTCATGCTGCGCCATTTCAACCAACCTGTGTGGCTCATATTCAACTTTGGGTTTACGAGTGGCATGGTCATGGTGTAGGCCGAGCCTTTTTTGCCACTTCATCCGCCTCCGATCAAGCATAAAGACTTGCCCATAAGCATTCCCCACCCTAGAATAACTTAACCTACCCATTCCCCTATCTTAAATAACTGTACCTACCTCGAAAGAAGTGATAAGCAGCGATCAATTTGACTGTTGTGGGCTGCCGTCTCCCGCTTAAGGGCGAATTTCAAACGTTGTCCATCACAGAGACAAATGATCTGGCTCCAGCAGCGTCTAAAGGAGTACCTGTTTGCTCACTTCTAGCTCCAGTGGAGACTGACGGAAAAATGGCCGCTAACGACCTGTGGTCCTTGTTCCGGGTGCGCGTGTCACCATCGAGCCTTAAAGGGGTTGTCCCGCGAAAGCAAGTGGGGTTATACACTTCTGTATGGCCATATTAATGCACTTTGTAATGTACATCGTGCATTAATTATGAGCCATACAGAAGTTATTCACTTACCTGTTCCATTGCTAGCGTCCTCGTCTCCATGGTGCCGTCTAATTTCAGCGTCTAATCGCCCGATTAGACGCGCTTGCGCAGTCCGGTCTTCTCACTGGTGAATGGGGCCGCTCGTGCCGGAGAGCTGGTCCTCGTAGCTCCGCCCCGTCACGTGTACCGATTCCAGCCAATCAGGAGGCTGGAATCGGCAATGGACCGCACAGAGCCCACGGTGCACCATGGGAGAAGACCCGCGGTGCATCGTGGGTGAAGATCCCGGCGGCCATCTTGCTAAGGTAAGGAAGAAGTCACCGCAGCGCGGGGATTCGGGTAAGTACTAAACTTTTTTTTTTTTAACACATGCATTGGGTTTGTCTCGCGCCGAACGGGGGGCCTATTGAAAAAAAAAAACCCGTTTCGGCGCGGAACAACCCCTTTAATGACATCATAAAGCCGCTTCAAGTGCAAGACTTGCAGGCTTATATACAATCTATCTATCTAATGTATCTTACTGCATAGATATATATCTAGCTATATAAATAGATAGTTGTATATCAATATAGATATTTCTACAAATATCTAGCTTTACGTATAAATCTAAACTTCTACAGTTATGGTTTTGTAAGGCTGAAAACAGACATCCAGAATTTGTATTATTATCAGCATTATTCTTATAATTCCATTGAGGTTATTCCAGGGGCAGGTAATACACTGCATGAGGCTTTGACCAATTTTTACCATTTTAGGTAAAAAGCTGCATTGACTGCACTTCTGCATTTTCTGCGATATGGTAGGACTGCAAGCAAAGCCTGAGACAAAATATGTCAAATACACTCTATACAGTATGCGAGTTCATTTTCCAAGATAGAAACATTGGTCACACTGAACATTGTTGAACGTTTTCGCTGCAATGCATCCTGGGACGCTTGGATCCAGGTTCTATCATTCATGCTGCGCCATTTCAACCAACCTGTGTGGCTCATATTCACTTTGGGTTGACGAGTGGCATGGTCATGGTGTAGGCCGAGCCTTTTTTGCCACTTCATCCGCCTCCGATCAAGCATAAAGACTTGCCCATAAGCATTCCCCACCCTAGAATAACTTAACCTACCCATTCCCCTATCTGAAATAACTGTACCTACCTCAAAAGAAGTGATAAGCAGCGATCAATTTGACTGTTGCTGGCTGCCGTCTCCCGCTTAAGGGCGAATTTCAAACGTTGTCCATCACAGAGACAAATGATCTGGCTCCAGCAGCGTCTAAAGGAGTACCTGTTTGCTCACTTCTAGCTCCAGTGGAGACTGACGGAAAAATGGCCGCTAACAACCTGTGGTCCTTGTTCCGGGTGTCCGTGTCACCATCGAGCCTTAATGACATCATAAAGCCGCTTCAAGTGCAAGACTTGCAGGCTTATATACAGTCTATCTATCTATCTATGTAATGTATCTTACTGCATAGATATATATCTAGCTATATAAATAGATAGTTATATATCAATATAGATATTTCTACAAATATCTAGCTTTACGTATAAATCTAAACTTCTACAGTTATGGTTTTGTAAGGCTGAAAACAGACATCCAGAATTTGTATTATTATCAGCATTATTCTTATAATTGCCATTGAGGTTATTCCAGGGGCAGGTAATAAACTGCATGAGGCTTTGACCATTTTTTACCATTTTAGGTAAAAAGCTGCATTGACTGCACTTCTGCATTTTCTGCGATATGGTAGGACTGCAAGCAAAGCCTGAGACAAGATATGTCAAATACACTCCATACAGTATGCGAGTTCATTTTCCAAGATAGAAACATTGGTCACACTGAACATTGTTGAACGTTTTCGCTGCAATGCATCCTGGGACGCTTGGATCCAGGTTCTATCATTCATGCTGCGCCATTTCAACCAACCTGTGTGGCTCATATTCAACTTTGGGTTTACGAGTGGCATGGTCATGGTGTAGGCCGAGCCTTTTTTGCCACTTCATCCGCCTCCGATCAAGCATAAAGACTTGCCCATAAGCATTCCCCACCCTAGAATAACTTAACCTACCCATTCCCCTATCTTAAATAACTGTACCTACCTCGAAAGAAGTGATAAGCAGCGATCAATTTGACTGTTGTGGGCTGCCGTCTCCCGCTTAAGGGCGAATTTCAAACGTTGTCCATCACAGAGACAAATGATCTGGCTCCAGCAGCGTCTAAAGGAGTACCTGTTTGCTCACTTCTAGCTCCAGTGGAGACTGACGGAAAAATGGCCGCTAACGACCTGTGGTCCTTGTTCCGGGTGCGCGTGTCACCATCGAGCCTTAAAGGGGTTGTCCCGCGAAAGCAAGTGGGGTTATACACTTCTGTATGGCCATATTAATGCACTTTGTAATGTACATCGTGCATTAATTATGAGCCATACAGAAGTTATTCACTTACCTGTTCCATTGCTAGCGTCCTCGTCTCCATGGTGCCGTCTAATTTCAGCGTCTAATCGCCCGATTAGACGCGCTTGCGCAGTCCGGTCTTCTCACTGGTGAATGGGGCCGCTCGTGCCGGAGAGCTGGTCCTCGTAGCTCCGCCCCGTCACGTGTACCGATTCCAGCCAATCAGGAGGCTGGAATCGGCAATGGACCGCACAGAGCCCACGGTGCACCATGGGAGAAGACCCGCGGTGCATCGTGGGTGAAGATCCCGGCGGCCATCTTGCTAAGGTAAGGAAGAAGTCACCGCAGCGCGGGGATTCGGGTAAGTACTAAACTTTTTTTTTTTTAACACATGCATTGGGTTTGTCTCGCGCCGAACGGGGGGCCTATTGAAAAAAAAAAACCCGTTTCGGCGCGGAACAACCCCTTTAATGACATCATAAAGCCGCTTCAAGTGCAAGACTTGCAGGCTTATATACAATCTATCTATCTAATGTATCTTACTGCATAGATATATATCTAGCTATATAAATAGATAGTTGTATATCAATATAGATATTTCTACAAATATCTAGCTTTACGTATAAATCTAAACTTCTACAGTTATGGTTTTGTAAGGCTGAAAACAGACATCCAGAATTTGTATTATTATCAGCATTATTCTTATAATTCCATTGAGGTTATTCCAGGGGCAGGTAATACACTGCATGAGGCTTTGACCAATTTTTACCATTTTAGGTAAAAAGCTGCATTGACTGCACTTCTGCATTTTCTGCGATATGGTAGGACTGCAAGCAAAGCCTGAGACAAAATATGTCAAATACACTCTATACAGTATGCGAGTTCATTTTCCAAGATAGAAACATTGGTCACACTGAACATTGTTGAACGTTTTCGCTGCAATGCATCCTGGGACGCTTGGATCCAGGTTCTATCATTCATGCTGCGCCATTTCAACCAACCTGTGTGGCTCATATTCACTTTGGGTTGACGAGTGGCATGGTCATGGTGTAGGCCGAGCCTTTTTTGCCACTTCATCCGCCTCCGATCAAGCATAAAGACTTGCCCATAAGCATTCCCCACCCTAGAATAACTTAACCTACCCATTCCCCTATCTGAAATAACTGTACCTACCTCAAAAGAAGTGATAAGCAGCGATCAATTTGACTGTTGCTGGCTGCCATCTCCCGCTTAAGGGCGAATTTCAAACGTTGTCCATCACAGAGACAAATGATCTGGCTCCAGCAGCGTCTAAAGGAGTACCTGTTTGCTCACTTCTAGCTCCAGTGGAGACTGACGGAAAAATGGCCGCTAACAACCTGTGGTCCTTGTTCCGGGTGTCCGTGTCACCATCGAGCCTTAATGACATCATAAAGCCGCTTCAAGTGCAAGACTTGCAGGCTTATATACAGTCTATCTATCTATCTATGTAATGTATCTTACTGCATAGATATATATCTAGCTATATAAATAGATAGTTATATATCAATATAGATATTTCTACAAATATCTAGCTTTACGTATAAATCTAAACTTCTACAGTTATGGTTTTGTAAGGCTGAAAACAGACATCCAGAATTTGTATTATTATCAGCATTATTCTTATAATTGCCATTGAGGTTATTCCAGGGGCAGGTAATAAACTGCATGAGGCTTTGACCATTTTTTACCATTTTAGGTAAAAAGCTGCATTGACTGCACTTCTGCATTTTCTGCGATATGGTAGGACTGCAAGCAAAGCCTGAGACAAGATATGTCAAATACACTCCATACAGTATGCGAGTTCATTTTCCAAGATAGAAACATTGGTCACACTGAACATTGTTGAACGTTTTCGCTGCAATGCATCCTGGGACGCTTGGATCCAGGTTCTATCATTCATGCTGCGCCATTTCAACCAACCTGTGTGGCTCATATTCAACTTTGGGTTTACGAGTGGCATGGTCATGGTGTAGGCCGAGCCTTTTTTGCCACTTCATCCGCCTCCGATCAAGCATAAAGACTTGCCCATAAGCATTCCCCACCCTAGAATAACTTAACCTACCCATTCCCCTATCTTAAATAACTGTACCTACCTCGAAAGAAGTGATAAGCAGCGATCAATTTGACTGTTGTGGGCTGCCGTCTCCCGCTTAAGGGCGAATTTCAAACGTTGTCCATCACAGAGACAAATGATCTGGCTCCAGCAGCGTCTAAAGGAGTACCTGTTTGCTCACTTCTAGCTCCAGTGGAGACTGACGGAAAAATGGCCGCTAACGACCTGTGGTCCTTGTTCCGGGTGCGCGTGTCACCATCGAGCCTTAAAGGGGTTGTCCCGCGAAAGCAAGTGGGGTTATACACTTCTGTATGGCCATATTAATGCACTTTGTAATGTACATCGTGCATTAATTATGAGCCATACAGAAGTTATTCACTTACCTGTTCCATTGCTAGCGTCCTCGTCTCCATGGTGCCGTCTAATTTCAGCGTCTAATCGCCCGATTAGACGCGCTTGCGCAGTCCGGTCTTCTCACTGGTGAATGGGGCCGCTCGTGCCGGAGAGCTGGTCCTCGTAGCTCCGCCCCATCACGTGTACCGATTCCAGCCAATCAGGAGGCTGGAATCGGCAATGGACCGCACAGAGCCCACGGTGCACCATGGGAGAAGACCCGCGGTGCATCGTGGGTGAAGATCCCGGCGGCCATCTTGCTAAGGTAAGGAAGAAGTCACCGCAGCGCGGGGATTCGGGTAAGTACTAAACTTTTTTTTTTTTAACACATGCATTGGGTTTGTCTCGCGCCGAACGGGGGGCCTATTGAAAAAAAAAAACCCGTTTCGGCGCGGAACAACCCCTTTAATGACATCATAAAGCCGCTTCAAGTGCAAGACTTGCAGGCTTATATACAATCTATCTATCTAATGTATCTTACTGCATAGATATATATCTAGCTATATAAATAGATAGTTGTATATCAATATAGATATTTCTACAAATATCTAGCTTTACGTATAAATCTAAACTTCTACAGTTATGGTTTTGTAAGGCTGAAAACAGACATCCAGAATTTGTATTATTATCAGCATTATTCTTATAATTCCATTGAGGTTATTCCAGGGGCAGGTAATACACTGCATGAGGCTTTGACCAATTTTTACCATTTTAGGTAAAAAGCTGCATTGACTGCACTTCTGCATTTTCTGCGATATGGTAGGACTGCAAGCAAAGCCTGAGACAAAATATGTCAAATACACTCTATACAGTATGCGAGTTCATTTTCCAAGATAGAAACATTGGTCACACTGAACATTGTTGAACGTTTTCGCTGCAATGCATCCTGGGACGCTTGGATCCAGGTTCTATCATTCATGCTGCGCCATTTCAACCAACCTGTGTGGCTCATATTCACTTTGGGTTGACGAGTGGCATGGTCATGGTGTAGGCCGAGCCTTTTTTGCCACTTCATCCGCCTCCGATCAAGCATAAAGACTTGCCCATAAGCATTCCCCACCCTAGAATAACTTAACCTACCCATTCCCCTATCTGAAATAACTGTACCTACCTCAAAAGAAGTGATAAGCAGCGATCAATTTGACTGTTGCTGGCTGCCGTCTCCCGCTTAAGGGCGAATTTCAAACGTTGTCCATCACAGAGACAAATGATCTGGCTCCAGCAGCGTCTAAAGGAGTACCTGTTTGCTCACTTCTAGCTCCAGTGGAGACTGACGGAAAAATGGCCGCTAACAACCTGTGGTCCTTGTTCCGGGTGTCCGTGTCACCATCGAGCCTTAATGACATCATAAAGCCGCTTCAAGTGCAAGACTTGCAGGCTTATATACAGTCTATCTATCTATCTATGTAATGTATCTTACTGCATAGATATATATCTAGCTATATAAATAGATAGTTATATATCAATATAGATATTTCTACAAATATCTAGCTTTACGTATAAATCTAAACTTCTACAGTTATGGTTTTGTAAGGCTGAAAACAGACATCCAGAATTTGTATTATTATCAGCATTATTCTTATAATTGCCATTGAGGTTATTCCAGGGGCAGGTAATAAACTGCATGAGGCTTTGACCATTTTTTACCATTTTAGGTAAAAAGCTGCATTGACTGCACTTCTGCATTTTCTGCGATATGGTAGGACTGCAAGCAAAGCCTGAGACAAGATATGTAAAATACACTCCATACAGTATGCGAGTTCATTTTCCAAGATAGAAACATTGGTCACACTGAACATTGTTGAACGTTTTCGCTGCAATGCATCCTGGGACGCTTGGATCCAGGTTCTATCATTCATGCTGCGCCATTTCAACCAACCTGTGTGGCTCATATTCAACTTTGGGTTTACGAGTGGCATGGTCATGGTGTAGGCCGAGCCTTTTTTGCCACTTCATCCGCCTCCGATCAAGCATAAAGACTTGCCCATAAGCATTCCCCACCCTAGAATAACTTAACCTACCCATTCCCCTATCTTAAATAACTGTACCTACCTCGAAAGAAGTGATAAGCAGCGATCAATTTGACTGTTGTGGGCTGCCGTCTCCCGCTTAAGGGCGAATTTCAAACGTTGTCCATCACAGAGACAAATGATCTGGCTCCAGCAGCGTCTAAAGGAGTACCTGTTTGCTCACTTCTAGCTCCAGTGGAGACTGACGGAAAAATGGCCGCTAACGACCTGTGGTCCTTGTTCCGGGTGCGCGTGTCACCATCGAGCCTTAAAGGGGTTGTCCCGCGAAAGCAAGTGGGGTTATACACTTCTGTATGGCCATATTAATGCACTTTGTAATGTACATCGTGCATTAATTATGAGCCATACAGAAGTTATTCACTTACCTGTTCCATTGCTAGCGTCCTCGTCTCCATGGTGCCGTCTAATTTCAGCGTCTAATCGCCCGATTAGACGCGCTTGCGCAGTCCGGTCTTCTCACTGGTGAATGGGGCCGCTCGTGCCGGAGAGCTGGTCCTCGTAGCTCCGCCCCGTCACGTGTACCGATTCCAGCCAATCAGGAGGCTGGAATCGGCAATGGACCGCACAGAGCCCACGGTGCACCATGGGAGAAGACCCGCGGTGCATCGTGGGTGAAGATCCCGGCGGCCATCTTGCTAAGGTAAGGAAGAAGTCACCGCAGCGCGGGGATTCAGGTAAGTACTAAACTTTTTTTTTTTAACACATGCATTGGGTTTGTCTCGCGCCGAACGGGGGGCCTATTGAAAAAAAAAAACCCCGTTTCGGCGCGGAACAACCCCTTTAATGACATCATAAAGCCGCTTCAAGTGCAAGACTTGCAGGCTTATATACAATCTATCTATCTATCTATGTAATGTGCATAGATATATATCTAGCTATATAAATAGATAGTTGTATATCAATATAGATATTTCTACAAATATCTAGCTTTACGTATAAATCTAAACTTCTACAGTTATGGTTTTGTAAGGCTATAAACAGACATCCAGAATTTGTATTATTATCAGCATTATTCTTATAATTCTATTGAGGTTATTCCAGGGGCAGGTAATACACTGCATGAGGCTTTGACCATTTTTTACCATTTTAGGTAAAAAGCTGCATTGACTGCACTTCTGCATTTTCTGCGATATGGTAGGACTGCAAGCAAAGCCTGAGACAAGATATGTCAAATACACTCTATACAGTATGCGAGTTCATTTTCCAAGATAGAAACATTGATCACACTGAACATTGTTGAACGTTTTCGCTGCAATGCATCCTGGGACGCTTGGATCCAGGTTCTATCATTCATGCTGCGCCATTTCAACCAACCTGTGTGGCTCATATTCACTTTTGGTTGACGAGTGGCATGGTCATGGTGTAGGCCGAGCCTTTTTTGCCACTTCATCCGCCTCCGATCAAGCATAAAGACTTGCCCATAAGCATTCCCCACCCTAGAATAACTTAACCTACCCATTCCCCTATCTGAAATAACTGTACCTACCTCAAAAGAAGTGATAAGCAGCGATCAATTTGACTGTTGTGGGCTGCCGTCTCCCGCTTAAGGGCGAATTTCAAACGTTGTCCATCACAGAGACAAATGATCTGGCTCCAGCAGCGTCTAAAGGAGTACCTGTTTGCTCACTTCTAGCTCCAGTGGAGACTGACGGAAAAATGGCCGCTAACAACCTGTGGTCCTTGTTCCGGGTGCGCGTGCCACCATCGAGCCTTAATGACATCATAAAGCCGCTTCAAGTGCAAGACTTGCAGGCTTATATACAGTCTATCTATGTAATGTATCTTACTGCATAGATATATATCTAGCTATATAAATAGATAGTTATATATCAATATAGATATTTCTACAAATATCTAGCTTTACGTATAAATCTAAACTTCTACAGTTATGGTTTTGTAAGGCTGAAAACAGACATCCAGAATTTGTATTATTAGTGAAATAGACAATTAGTATAATATGCGTTCTTTCCCTATGAGAATGTGCGAGAAAATATAGTATGCTGCGTATTTTTTTGTGCGATCGAAATGCACATGGAAAATATGCGCCTGTGAACAAACCCATTTAAATCAATCATTTCTATTTTCTGTGACTTTCGTAGGTGCAACTGCCCCAGAACAAATGGAATCCTGTCCCCTTCACCAGCAGTTTACACTCAGTGCCAGTGCGCGGAAGTTTGGAAATTGCTACGGGATGACAGGCGCCGCCCGATCTTCACCACCTAAATCAAGTACAACATGTGGCAAAAAAACAATATCAGAATCACTTGGATATGCAGAGCCTTTAGGCCTCATGTCCACGGGGAAAAGAAGAATTAAAATCCGCAGCGGATCACCCGCACGCGGATCCGCACCCCATAGGGATGCAATGACCACCCGCGGGTAGATAAATACCTGCGGATGGTCAATAAAAGTGAATTAATAAAAATGTGGACATGCTCCATTTAGGTGCGGGTCTCCCGCGGGGACGGCTCCCGCAGGCTTCTATTGCAGCCTATAGAAGCCGTCCGGATCCGCGGGAGACCTAAAATAAGAATAACTTACCCGTAGCGGACCGGGCAGATCTTCTTTCTTCGGCCCGGTGGATGTGCACGGCGCACGCGCGCGGCACTCCTATAGCAGTTTGTCTCCTCACCAACCATATGTATCAGTGTTATGGTGGATGGTCTATATTGCATCTATTACTCCTAGTTCTAGCTGGTTGTCATCCCTTTGATGACTGTCAGGATCCAGCAGCCCCCCACCCATCCTTCCCCTCTGAAGGTAATATGGAGCTCACTAGCTCCACAAGACTAGATTGGAGCGGCTCCTCTCTTCAGTAGCTCCACTCTAGCGACTTCACTGATCTGCTGGCTAGAATGTATTGGCTGGTGGTAGGATCTCCCAGCAGCCACTACACTCCAGACGCACCATCCAATCAGTGAGCGTGGGGCGGGGCTAGTGGGCGGCAGCGCTGGGGAGGACGCAGCAGTTCTGAACTTCATGTCTTTTGGGGTGGGTGCGGTGGCCGGGCTTCAGTTCCTGCAGGCAGAGCTGCACATCCAGCAGGTGAGGCCATCATATCTCTAGTGGGCATTAGTGTTTACAGCTGCTTTAACCAGGGCATTGTGGGTAATGGGCGGGGCCATAGTCTCCGCTGGGGCATTGTGGGTAATGGGGGGGGGGGGCTCTCTAGTCTTCGCTGGGACTAGTGGGGTCATAAATGGAGAGGTTTATGCGCACAACAGAAGCATCTGCACAGCGCAGGCCGAGTCTTCATGCATGGCTGCTGCCGCACAGGAGGCTGGAGGGGCGGGTGAATAACAGCACCTAGCGGACATGGCGCGGCCCCAACTGCACCGCTCTGCGCCATCTGCGTGCAGCGCGGGGACTTCTTACAGATGCGACACCATTGTACCCTTTACATTCCACGGTCAGCATAGATTGCTGTCAGTCCCAGCCAGCTCCCACTGTGCTCCCTCTATATGCCGCGGTCAGCATAGATTGCTGTCAGCCCCAGCCAGCTCCCTCTGTAAACCTTTTACATGCCACGGTCAGCATAGATTGCTGTCAGCCCCAGCCAGCTCCCTCTGTGAACCCTTTACATGTCACGGTCAGCATAGATTGCTGTCAGCCCAAGCCAGCTCCCTCTGTAAACCTTTTACATGCCACGGGCAGCATAGATTGCTGTCAGCCCCAGCCAGCTCCCTCTGTAAACCCTTTACATGCCGTGGTCAGCATTTATTGCTTTCAATCCCAGCCAGCTCCCACTGTGAACCCTTTACATGCCGCGGTCAGCAAAGATGGCTGTCAGTCCCAGCCAGCTCCCTCTGCGAACCCTTTACATGCCGCGGTCAGCATAGATTGCTGTCAGCCCCAGCCAGCTCCCTCTGTAAACCCTTTACATGTCGCGATCAGCGTAGATGGCTGTCAGTCCCAGCCAGCTCCCTCTGTAAACCTTTTACATGCCCAGTCAGCATAGATTGCTGTCAGCCCCAGCCAGCTTCCTCTGTGAACCCTTTACATGCCGCGGTAAGCATAGATTGCTGTCAGTCCCAACCAGCTCCCTCTATAAACCTTTTACATGCCACGGTCAGCATAGATTGCTGTGAGCCCCAGCCAGCTCCCACTGTGAACCCTTTACATGCCACGGTCAGCATAGATTGCTGTCAGTCCCAGCCAGCTCCCATTGTGAAGCCTTTACATGTCATGGTCAGCATAGATTGCTGTCAGCCCCAGGCAGCTCCCTCTGTGACCACTTTACATGCCGCGGTCAGCATAGATTGCTGTCAGTCCCAGCCAGCTCCCTCTGTGAACCCTTTACATGCCACGATCAGCATAGATTGCTGTCAGTCCCAGCCAGCTACCACTGTGGGATAGTACAATCTCAGATTCTGCTCCCACGAGTTTACAGCAAGTACCAGCCACCCAGGACATAAGTTATCTCTTAAGGGGTTAAACCCTTAATGCCACCGGATGTACGTCTGTCCTGGCTGTGTGGTACTTGCCACAACAGGACACAAACGTACATCATGTGGATGACATGAGATCAGAAGCTGAGCTCACACCATCCGATAGCGGGCTTCCCACTGCTACAGCAGGGTACATAAGGATAGCGATCCCTACTATTAAACTCCTACATTCTGTTGAGATGGCAGCAAGTAGAGGATTCCCCGAGGGAGCATGCTCCCTATGTTATGTCGTCTGGCCCTTGTAATCATGGCGGGCCGATTGGTAGCCATGACAACAGGTGTCCCTGCTTGCCATTACCTATGATAACTACTGTAACTGATGAGGCATTGCGGTACAGAAGCCTCTTGTATAATCATGGCTGTTGTGGCCCCTATAGAGAGAGATATAGATATTCAACTTTTCTGTGCATTTTCCTCTATTTCATATGGGGGGGGGGGGGGTGAAGACCCCCATATTTGGTATCACCATATCCGTAATGGCCTGTACAATACACTGAATACACTATCAAACACAGAAAAACTGGAGAAAGACAAACCTCTAATAAATGGAGGCAAAATACTAAGTGATCAAAAGTATGGACCCAAAATGGGGCAAAAAGCTCGTCACGTAGAAAGCAAGGCCTCACATAACTTCTGCATCTTCCCCGGTCAGAGGTATGGGATGCTGAATTCGGGGATGGGAAAAGAACTTCCAAAACCAAGTGTTGTGTTTGATATGGAGATAATCTGCCCGCCGCAGGACACAATGTATCCGGGCATTAATGCTGGAATACATCACAGGCGTCGAGAGATGGGAAAATAAGAACTACACTTCACCAGGCCTCATATGGCCATGTCCTCAAGGGGCTTCCAAGAAATACATTGACCCCTGGGGAAGGGGGGGACAAACACAGGGCAGTCAGAATATGACAGTCATGGGACCAGCCCTCCGGAACAGGACCAATGCTCTCTACAGGTGCCAGGAGCAGAAGAATGATGATGTCATCATCCGGCTCCACTACATACACCGCGTCGGCCGACACTCCACCCCTCCCACAACAGGCGTCCGGCAGTGTGAAGGGACGACACAGGCGCCAGGAGCAGGATGATGATGTCATCATCCAACTCCGCGCCGGCCGACCCTCCACCCCTCCCACAACAAGTGTCTGGTAGTGTGAGGAGACCACACGGGTGCCAGGAGCAGAAGAATGATGATGTAATCAACCAGCTCCGCGCTGTACACTGCATTGGCCAACCCTCCATCCCCTCCCACAACAGGCAGTGCGGCAAGGGAGTAACGCACTCCATGCACATTCTTTATATGGTGGGGGCCTCTGAGTTCCCTCACCGCAGGGGCCGGTTTGCAATTGTGACACCTGACGGTACACCTATGCTTTTCCTAAAGGCACACAATCTGCTGGTCAGTACGATTAAGGGCGCCCACCCACTGGCGATTTTTTTCCCTGCGAAATTCGCAGCATTTTGTTCTCTGCAGGGGTCTATGGGACTTGAAATGTTAAAATCGCGATTTCGCGGTAAATTGCGATTTTGCGCGATCGCGATTTTAACATTACAAGTCCCATAGACCACTGCAGAGAAAAAAATGCTGCGAATTTCGCAGGGAAAAAAAAATAAAAAATCGCCAGTGGGTGGGCGCCCTAAGGGTTAATACATTTGTGGCATTTATGCGCATCGTTTACTTAGACTAGTAACGTCCCCGCGCTCTCGTGGAAGGTTGTACATACACTGGAACTATAAGATTTGGGCTCTCCCATTCCCCGACCATAGATGCAAAAACTTCAGACGAGACACCCAATGAGTATTCCGGAAATTTCTCCCCCCACCCCCGAAACAAATACCAATCATCATCTTCCGCCAGGAGCTGTCATGTCCACAGCCCCCAGGGCTTTAATCCTCAGAGTGAGCATGTTTTTACGGCCCTAGGGATCAAAAACACTATAGGGCGGTCAATAAGGGGTTAAGGAGCAAACAGACTTTGTCACTAAGGCCTCTCTATTTTAGTTTGTTTCAGCCCTTTTTAACGCCCCTCATCACCCATTGTAATGATGGAGTGCGTTACACAACGCTGTTGAGCACGTTTGAAAATGGCGTTCGAAAACGCTTTAAAATGCAGCATTTTACCAGACACCTGTGTGAAAGCAGCCTTAGGGCTCATGTCCACGGGCGTATACGTAACACACTGTGGGTCTCCTGCGGTGTTTTACAAATTGCAACCAATACTCTCTGCCGGCAGATAGACGGCAGAGGCCGCGTATGTGGTAAGTATAGCACTGTGCATGCCCACTAATTTCACATCACGGACATGCGCAGTTTGATTTTTTTTTTTTAATTCCCGCTCTGTTCAGAGCAGGAGAGTGTATCGAAACACTGCCCTCTTGCAATGTGGAATTTCTGCGGTTTTGTTTTTACCACTTCTTTTCCCGCCCGTTATTTGTGCGCTCGGGAAAAGATAATACCTGCCCTATCATGTAGTGACAGTACCTGCAGGGAAGATCGGGCGGCGCCTGTCATCCCGTAGCAATTTCCAAACTTCCGCGCACTGGCACGGAGTGTAAACTGCTGGTGAAGGGGACAGGATTCCATTTGTTCTGGGGCAGTTGCACCTATGAAAGTCACAGAAAATAGAAATGATTGATTTTAATGGGTTTGTTCACAGGCGCGTAAACATATATGTAAACATATATCTTTATAAGGCCATTTTCACACTGTTTTTCCTCTTACTACGGTTCCATGCGTTTTTGGCGCTGCACTCCCATGTGTATCCAACATGTCGGGGCTTCCTCTATATCAGTGATGGCGAACCTTTTAGAGACTGGGTACCCAAACTGCAACACAAAACCCACTTATTTATCGCAAAGCGCCAACGTGTCAGGGGCGGGGCTGATCAGGACGTATGATTTTACCCCCGTCGTTCTAAAAAGGACAGGGCCTCTTTAACCCTCTGCAATCCAATTTTGGATTTGGGTTGCCTAGGGGCTTTTCTTTTTCTGCCTTATACTATGGCGCCTTCTGCTGGCTAAAGTTAGGGCTCCTTCCCACGGAGGGATTTATGCTGCGTAAATCTGCTGCGTTGCCCGCAGCTATTAGGTTCTATTGAACCTAATAGCTCAATGCTCACGGTGCGGAATTCCACGATGGAATTCCGCACCGTGAAATCACCTGACCTCACCCGCGGTATGCTTTATTTGCCACGGGTGTACGCGCGGCCAGCCTCCATTCTAGTCAATGGAAGCAGTGCGTCACGCTATCTTCCGCTGTAGCACAGCGGAAGATAGAGTAAAAACCACTTCCCCGCCCACCGCCAGCCAAGTCATATGACCCAGTAGATTTTGGTAGGCCGCTGTCTCCCCCTTGTGTGCTGCATTAAAAATGCACTCTGCTAAAAATAAAAAGGGTCCAGTTCTGTGGCTTCTCGGAGGAGATAGGGGATCCCCCACCTCCCGTCTCCGAGCTGCAGCGGAGACTGACTAACATGGCTGCCAAGTCCGGTATTTATACTTCTAAATTGATGACATCACAATGCAGTGACATCAGCCTGCCAGACACCTGGCTCATTTGCATACAGTGTGTATGTATGTATGTATGTATGAATGAATGAGTATGACTGAATGAATCTATCTATTTATTTATTAATTATGTAGATTATAGATATAGATTATATCTGAAATATAGATTTTGTGCATATAGATTAAAGATAGATTTTAGATGATATATATATATATATATATATATATATATATATATATTTATATATCTACATACATACACAAACACATAAAGCTGTATTATGTATATATGTAGATTCTATAATGTATGTTGATTATATAATAGATCTATTGATTGATAGATAGATAATCCATAGATCTATTATATAATTAATATAGATGATAAAATCTACACAGATATAAATAATCTAAAATCTATCATCTGGATATAATGTATGTCTATAATCTACTCACTCTATCTATCTATCGCTATACAAATAGCAAGATTTATTTCTCTATATAATCTATAGTTATGGATGGATGGATGAATTTATTTATGTATGGCGGGAAAAAAAAAAGGCCTGCTGTACATTTTAACTTCTTCAGATGACCATGCTGATCTATTCTTATTCTTACTAGGGTCTACTAATGCCAGCCCAGGGGAAGCCAATAAAGCCCTATGGGCTCGAAGCCAATTTTCCTTTTTTTGGGAAAAAGTTTCCGTTCGTCCCCACTCGAAATGCGTCCACCAAAAGAGATCTCTCAAAACGACCGACGGACGCACCTTCAGAGGCAAACTAGTGCTTGCTTCTAGTGTCATCGTCTGCTTAACCATCCTGCGTAGGGAGGTGACGAGTCCTGCAGGCTCTGCAAGCCTAGGATGCGTGAGCACGGTGCAAGAGGAAGGACTGAGGAGGATGTGAGGGGGAGGGCGCGGTTGAGAAAGCGTTGGGTGGGGCTATGCAAAGGTCTTCCAGCTCCCTCAGAGCATTGTGGGTGCGCCCGGAGTGCTGCCTGAGCGTGTTGCATCTGATACGTCCCCTATTTGGGGATCATTTATTAAAGGGAGCATAGGTGCAGCACGTTTCTGTAAAACCAATAGAGGGCGCTGCAATGTTACTGTAGAAACCAATGGACAGCATGGGAGGTAGCTATACATAGATTTTAAAGACGACGACTGCCAAGGCTAAAGCCCGTGTATATTCCATAGACTATAGCTATCTCCAGGATAGCTGCATACGCAGTCATGTGCCGGGTTCGCACGTGCGCAGTCGCGCCATTGTCTCGCACGGCTGCTTTAATTCCGCGCTTCCTGACAAGGCAATGTACGTCTTTTGGTGGACGCATTTCGAGTGGGGACGGACGGAAACTTTTTCCCAAAAAAAGGAAAATTGGCTTCAAGCCCATAGGGCTTTATTGGCTTCCCCTGGGCTGGCATTAGTAGACCCTAGTAAGAATAAGAATAGATCAGCATGGTCATCTGAAGAAGCTCATTGATGTTGAGTGGTCCTGTTATGTGTTGCTGAGGAGCCTCATGTGGCGGGTGGAGTTAGAACATAGAGTCCTGCTATTCCATCTTGAGTGCCTTAGGTAGCGCTCCTGTAGAGTTTTGAAGATTTGTTAAGTGTGGCTTTGCCTGA
Organism: Eleutherodactylus coqui; assembly: GCF_035609145.1. NCBI lineage: Eukaryota > Metazoa > Chordata > Amphibia > Anura > Eleutherodactylidae > Eleutherodactylus > Eleutherodactylus coqui. The sequence goes on from NW_027101700.1 coordinate 37,480, forward strand.
TAAGAGTCCTTTCTTTTTTTAGAACTATCAGTATTTGCTGAGAAGAAAGTGTTTGGGATTGAGGAGTCCGCTGGGTCGCACCGGGAATTTGATATTTGCGTCTGCGAGGCGCGTGATGTATTGCTTCCTTGGGTGTTGCGGGGGCTGGGACTTGCTTCCAGGCTATTTTGTAATGCTGAGGAGGCTATATAGTGTTTTTCTGTCAGTACCCTTTGGCACAGGGTCTGTCTTTGTGGGTTGCTGACAGTTTCTATATAGCAGTCTGGCTATGCAGATATTCCTCCACAGATCACTTGGCAGTAAGGTGGGGAGGTATTCTCCTTGTAGTTAACTGTGGGTCCCTCTTCTCAACACACTTAGGCCTCCTTCCCACGAACGGATTTACGCCGCGTAAATCCGCGGCAAAAATCCGCTGCGTTGCCCCATGCTATTAGGTTCTATTGAACCTAATAGCACAATGCACACGATGCGTAATTTCACCGCGGAATTACGCACCGTGAAATCTCCCGTTGTCACCCGCAGCATGTTCTATTTGCTGCGGGTGTACGCGCTGACAGCTTCCATTGCAGTCAATGGAAGCCGTCCGTTCACGCTATCTCCCGCTGCAACCAGCGGAAGATAGCGTGAAAAAACGCTTCCCCGCCTACCGCCGCGCGACATATGACGCGGCCGGCGCGTCACATGACGCGACGGCGGTGGGCGGGGAAGCGTCTTCACGCGATCTTCCGCTGGTAAGTATGGGGTCTCTGGGGGGCGCCGTGACGGGCTTCACTGCGTAATATTACGCGGCGGAGCCCGTCACGCTCGTGGGAAGGAGGCCTTAGGGGCCTCGTTGCTCTTTCTAATGGGCAAGGATTGGCTTTGTTTAGTGCTTTGAGAAAGGGATGAGAAGAGGTTCAGGTCCTGGTTATCTCTGTTTTGGCCACTAGATGGTGCTGTGGTGCATTGATATTTGAACTGCACTATACTTTAATGGAGCCTGCTGTCGGTCTGAGAGCTCCGGGGAGAGGACCTCCGTTCCCCCGCTGCACGTCAGAAATAGTGAGTACTGCTTTAAACTTTGCCTGGTGTTGATGTGCTGGGAGGATCACAGTATCCTCTCTTTTTTACTTTTACTTTTCTGCTCTGGTCTGGCTAGTATGCCAAGCAGCCTGCTCGACTCAGGGGGGAGGGGGGGCGAGATGGCCGCTGCCTCACAGGGAGCTAGAGACTAGGTGCAGATCTTCCGGTGTGCCCGCCCGTGCTGATTGTCGGCTCTGGGGAGCAGGAGGGGGAAAACCACCAGCGTGGGGATTAGTCCAGCGGGGGATCACCCTGATGAGTGTATGTGCCGCCGAGTTGCAGGTTGGTGGCCACGGCGGTATATTCAGAGGGAGGGAGCCGCGGCTGTGTATTTGCAAGGCGCTGCGGTGAGAGCGCGGGCACTGAGGGTGACAGAGCCTCCCCTCCAAGTCGGCAGGGGTTACCTTGTGCCGTAGTCCTCTGCTTGGGGCTCTGTGAGCGGTCCTCGCCGGGTGTTTCTGAGCGCGGTACTTGTCGGGTTAGGCCGTGGGCGGCTGTGCAGGGCCGCGGCTCTTCGGCTTCTTTTTGGCGGCTGGAGATCACCAGGTGAGCCTTGTCCGGGCCGGTTGTGGGTTCTGGTGGGTCCCCAGGTGCTGTGCTCTTGTCTGCCTCTGTTTGGGTCACTGATTTGACCCAGAAAAGGGCTGAAAAGGGAGATTCTGTGGAGGAGCAAAACAGCGTGCGACCTCTCTCCTTGCTTGCTAAGCCACGCCCCGGGCCATAGTGTTTTTACGTCCTCCCGAAGTGGGCTTTATTCTCTGAGGACGTAAAAACGTGTCCTGCAGAGAATAAAGCCCCTCGGGCTCTGGACGTGACAGCTCCATGCTCTCGGTGTCCGCAGCATGGAGTTCTCATCCCGGGCTGTTCGGACCCCCCCACCCCCGGCATTGCGATTGGCGCTATGCAATGGATATGGATGCATTAGACACCCGCAGGTAGTAAAATACCTGCGGATGTCATTTTTCCCTGCAGGCGCGGGTCCCGCGTGCAGGAAAAAATCCGGACATGCTCCATTCAGGCGCGGGTCTCCCGCGGGGACGGCTCACCACGGTTGAGAAGGCGTTGGGCGGGGCTATGCAAAGGTCTTCCGGCTCCCTCAGTGCATTGTGGGTGTGCCCGGAGTGCTGGCTGAGCGTGTTGCATCTGATACGTCCCCTATCTGGGGATCATATATTAAATGGATTTTTAGAACAGGGAGCTGGAAAAAGTGCTTGCTCTGTCCACTCCGCACATTGACCTGGTATTGCAGTACCTCCAGTACCACCCCCTTTCCTACAGCAGTTTCCAAAAGCAGGAAAAAAAACTGATGAGCAAGAGGTGCAGCGCAGCTGCGGCTGCTAACAACCAAGCACTTAGATTTAGGCCTCATGTCCGCGTGATACATGGCGGAAGTATCGCATGATACTTGTGCGACGGCTCGTGTTTTTGCGTGATGTCCTGTAGTTTTTATTTGTACCATTTTGGAGTTTATAAGACTTTTTTATCGCTGTTTATTATAACTTTTTTTGGAGATAGGAATCGGTTACGTGCACACTTCCCATAGACTTGTACAGGGACCCTTGGTGCGCAAATGTGCACAAAAATAGAGCATGGTGAGGTTTTGCACGCATGCGAAATGTGTGAGTAAAGAGAATTCTGAAGGCATCCATTGAAACAAATATGTTTGTGTGAAGCGGCCCTTACTGTACTTTTGTTAGCACGAATCAAGCACATTTGCAAGCGCAAAAAAACACGCAACCATGCCGCCATTTATTGAAATGGGCAATTAGTGTAATTAGAATAATACATGTTCTGCCCCTGCAGAAATGCACGAGAAAATAAAGGGGACTGCTTTTTTTTTAAACAAAATGCGCATGCAAAATACACTTATGTGAAGGAACTCGCTGCAATCAGCGGGTTCTACTGACGTGTATTTAGCATGTATATTTTTCATGCATAATATGCTGCGCAAATACATCTGTGTGAATCTGGCGAAGAGCCCACGGTGGTATGCGTAAAACGCTGCGTCTCTGCGGTGAGAACACAATTGTGGACGTGAGCCCTAAGGCTGGAGCTCTATGGAGTCTTTCGCCATGACATGGGTCATGTGACCAAAGATCGCTGTGCAGCCCTGTGAACTTGTATTCTCAAATATATCAATAGGGTCGCGCAAGTTCCCACAACCTATAGACGCGAATCGTGCTCGGATTCATGCTCTAGGCTGGGAGCGCAAGCTTCCTGCTCTTTCAAACACGGTCTGCACCTTTCAGCTGCCGAGCTACAGGACGGCGAAAACAGTGAGTTTGTGTTAGCATCTTATAGTAAACGCCAGTGGGTAGGCGCCCTAAGGCTGAAAACAAATTGTTGAAAGTAAGTAATACAGTAACAAATATAAGTAAGGTAAAGGTATTTGGGCACAATCATTTGGCATAGTTTTGGCGCAGAGATTAGCGGTAGCTTATGTGCTTGTCAAGAATCTGGCACTAGTTTTTGCTTAATGTTAAATATTCTTTAGGACTCCTTCACACGGGCGCAGTAATCTACAGCCGCAGTAAGGCTGAAAAAAACAAACAAAAAAAAACGCGTAATCATGCTATACTTCCGCCATGTATCACATGATGCATGGCTTCAATTGACTGCAATGGACGCCGGCTGCGCGTTTTCCCGTGGCAATTAGAACATGGCACGATTTCTTTCATGCTGTGTGAACATTTAAAGGCAGTAAGCTATCCCCCAAACTATAAAGCTAACGTCACACGGACGAGTGCGATGTCGGGCCGTGAATCACTCCCTCACCAACATGCAATTTCCCCGCGGATGTGAGGCATTTTTATCTCAAAACCGCCTCGCATCACTTCGGGTAAGTAGCCGTGCCGAGGGTTGCTAATAGCCATTGCAGAGGATCGCAGAGTTTCTCTCATTGTTTTCAATGGGAGACCTCGCATTGCATAGTGTGCGACAAGCATGCGTTGCGATGCTGCCGCCGGCCCCATTGAAAACAATGGGGCTGCTATGTAAGTTTACGCAGCAAGATAGAACATGCTGCAGTTGGTTACCTGCATCGCATTGTGGTGCCATGCGGGAAAACATCCTTCATGTGTAGGACTCAATTCAAAAGAATGGGATTTATATTTGTGCGTCTCGCATGATTTTCTCGCCAGTGTGAAGGCGGTCTAAAGCAAAGAGCTTATTTAAAGATTTGGGAAGTTTTTGCCCATGACAAACCTATTGTTCTCTTATCTTAACACAACAAAACCTATTAGAATCAATTCCAAGTGTCAGTAAAGCACCCTGATAATGCAACGTGATGACCGTGTGCTGTGCTAAGAGTAAAGCTTAAGACCAAGGCATCTGTACACTGAAAAGAATAGTCAAGCGGCACAAAAAAACCCCAAAACTTTAGCAATCTGTGGCTTTGTTCACTCTTGTTATTTCTTTGCATTAGACTTCCTACACAGGGACGAGTGAGATGTCGGGCCATGAGGCTGTCCGATACCGCTCTTGTGAGGCATTCTTCAGGTAAAATGCATCAGTGAAGTTCCCATCCTCTCGTGCGAATTTCAGGCGCGATAGAGGATCAGAAGCGTTTTCCATTGATTTAAATGGGAACCTTGCATCGCATGTAATGCAAGAGCCATGCGAGGCATTAAAGCTGTGGCGATGCATTCTGAGGAATGTGAGTTAGAAAATGCCACGAAGAGGTTTTCCTCACTGCAATTCATATTCGTGTGAGATTTGTATGTCTCGCAGCGCACAAATCTTGCGCAATTTTGTTGGCCACACATATTGACTATTTATGGGTGATTACAGGGGGCTGGGTGACTGATGACAGTATGACGTATTGCTAGCGTGTGAACGGAAAAAATATATATAAGCATTTCATTGCCCAAATATGTTGCACAGGAGCATGCATATTTGCGCTTTTGCTCGCCTGCAGAAGCCTTTAACAAACATAAAACACCTCCAAATAATAAGAACTTCAATTCAACTTTAAAAAAAAAAGAAAAAGGGAACAACTGCTTCTCACTTTAACTTCCGGCTGATTTTTGTGAACTCCACAAGCCCGGCCTCCATGGGTAAAGTCAGGTCTCTAGCTGTTAGCATTAGTCTGCAGTCTTCATAGGTATGATCAGTGAATGGTATTCCAAGTGACCTGCAAAAGACAGTAAATCATTGGTAGGAGCTGCTAAGGAAGGCTCCAAATCCAGATCCAAGACACAAAAATAAAGCTCTGTACTCTCCCATTCTAATACTTTTTTTATTTTTAGGGGACTTGGACATTTTCGTTCCTAAGATCTGCGTTCGACCAACAGACCAGCCTAATGTCACACGATGTCAATAGTAAGTAGCTTGTGCCTCTTAATACTAGTAAGTAGCTTGTGTTCTCCCGCGGGGTTTTGAACGATAATTGTCCCATGTAAAAACATGCAGAAACTGAACGACTGGATCAGAATCGTCCAGTTGTTCACTTTTAAGCAGCTTAAAATCCAAACACATTTCTCGGTGTAAGCAGCAGCCGTCCAGTACTGAACGTCTGCTGCTTACAGTGAATGGAGGTGAGCAGGGGGCAGAACTCTCCTCCAGCTGCCCCGCCTCCCTGCTGGCTGCGCTGTCAGCGATCCAGCAATGCTCGCTCCTGTGCAGAGCGAGCACCACAGGGATGAATGTCGGGCATTGTTTGCCTGACACTCGTTTTGTGTAAAAGGACCCTTGGACCTCCCTCACACAGGTGTTTTTGTACAGTTTTTAGTGCTGCGCTAAACGCTGTACAACGCACCCATACATTTCAATGGGGCTGCTCACACAAGGCTGAAAACGCTGTGTCTTCAACGCTGCGCTTTAACAGCGTTGCATGTTCTATTTTGGGACGTTTTCAGCCCTGTGTCACCCATTGAAATGAATGGGCAGCGGCCTGGGCTTCCCCTGCACTGACAAATGATCTATTGCTGTAAGCGAGGTTTGAGAACTCTCCTCCAGCAATAGATTGCTGTGATTGCTTCTAGGCGCTGGCTCGATGTCCAATCACAGCCATTCATGGCTGTCCCAGGCTATCAGAGCCAGCAAGCTCTGATTGTCTGAGACAGTCAATGAATGGCTGTGATTGGTTCTCGGCACTGGCTCGATGCCCAATCACAGCAGTCTATTGCTGGAGGCGAGTTCTCAAACCTTGCTTACAGCAATAGATCCTTTGTCAGTGCAGGGGAAGCTCGGAGTAGCGGCAGAGATCGGTGGCCGGGACCCGGACGGCACCTGCTTTTTTTTTTTCCCAGCATCCTTGGCTGCTTTTTCAGCTGTGTGAGGGAAGCCTTAGACTGGTGTATAAAATGCTGGTTTAAGTAAATATCCTACAAAATGTTTAAAATTTGGAGACACGCTTTATTGTATACATATTTTTGATCAATTCAAAAAATGAAATACAATCCTATATAGATTTGGTTACATACCGTGCCATGTAATCCCGAACATTGTTTGCATATAAAAATAATCCTCCTCCTCCTCCTCAGAGGGAACATAAACAGGCAGAAACTAAAAGGGGAAGATAAGGTCCAGTTAAAGGGAACATATCAGCACCCACATTATGGGGCTCAAAGCTGAGGGAGGAACTTGTGTGACGGCCGCCGGGTCACAACCCTTTCCTGTCATTTTTGTATGTAAAATGCAGAAAGATGAGGTGAGAAACACCCTTATGAGAACGAACCTCTGGAGATCACAGGGAGCCGTGCAGGTGTCATGGCAGCCAGGGGCCTTCTGAAAGGCCCCAGGGCTGTCAAAGCAGAATGCCTATCCAGGCATTCTCGTGGGGTGGCTTGGTAGACCGCCTGTCAATTCGCAGTATGATGTAACGCTATGGCATTTCATCATATTGCAAGAGCGATCAAAGTATGACATGTAGAGATGAGCGAACGTACTCGTTTAGGGCTATTTCGCAATCGAGCATCGCTTTTTTCGAGTAACTGTCTACTCGGGCGAAAAGATTCAGGGGGCGCCGGGGGGGGGGGGGGGTTGGGGGGTTGGAGAGAGCTCCCCCCGGCGCCCCCCGAATCTTTTCGCCCAAGTAGGCGATGCTCGATTGCGAAATAGCCCTAAACAATGTTGTTAAAGGGGCGTTCGAGGCACAATTGCGCTTCGTGCCGCCGAGTGTATTGCGCCCACACTCCTGGGAAGAAGCTTTTGCAGTCATGAAGAGCGATAGCCTCGAACGCCCCTTTAACAATATTGTTTAGGGCTATTTCACAATCGAGCATCGCTTTTTTCGAGTAAGTGTCTACTCGGGCGAAAAGATCTTTTTTTATGATCGCAGGGAGAGAAAACGCATCAATTCTGCAATTGAGGCATACAGGTTCCATATGGTATTATGTGTCCACATTTGCTGTGACTGAGCCTCTAGATCATACAAACTTCTAGGCTGTGGGAGTTGCCGTCCTAAATGCGCAGACCGGTGCCAGCGGCCGGCGAGTGACGTTTCTGTGCGGGGCTCTGCGAACCCCGCACAGAAATAGAGCATGCCGCGGTTTGTTTTCCACGTGTGATTTCGCGCGGACAAACCGCGGCCGTCTGCCTAGGATTGCGTTTTCTAATGCAATCCTATGGCAGCTTCCATGGGTGGAAATTCTGCGGGAAATCCAGCAGCGGAATTTCCGCCGGTGTGCATGGGGCCTAAGGCTGCTCTAAGACGTGCATTCAGAAAACACAGCTTAAAATCGTGGGTTTTTTACCTCAATTTTGAGCAGCACTTTTAAACGCATGGTAAAGCGGTTTTAATGCACCCCACAATTGTGATGGGTGGGGAGGTGCGTTAGAAAACGCAAATACAGGACAGATAGCGCTTAAAAATCACCGCTTCCGAGCTCACGTCTGAGTAATCGCATTCAAATCAATAGAAACAGTATACCGCAATAAAAAGCGGTGTGTGTGTGTGATTCTCATCTAGCGCAGGAAACGCGTTAATAGGGCTAATTCATGTATGGGAATTCGTTTTGCAGCTTTCCTAGCTATCCTCCGGCACGGCTACTTACCCGAAGTGATGCGAGGCGGTTTTGAGATAAAAATGCCTCACATCCGCTGGGAAATTGCATGTTGGTGAGGGAGTGATTCACGGCCCGATATCGCACTCGTCCGTGTGACGTTAACTTTATAGTTTGGGGGATAGTTCTGGTATACACGCTGATTTTGTAGCGTAGATGCGCTGTGAATTGAGGTGAATATATATTTTGGCAAGTCAGTCAATGGACCTAAAAGAGGAGTCAAGGCATGATCTACTGACTTATGGCTAATGCCCACGGATGGATTTCTGCCACGTTTCATGAACCTAATAATAGCTTACTGCCTTTAAATGTTCACACAGCATGAAAGAAATCGTGCCATGTTCTAATTGCCACGGGAAAACGCGCAGCCGGCGTCCATTGCAGTCAATTGAAGCCATGCATCACGTGATACATGGCGGAAGTATAGCATGTTTACGCGTTTTTTTTGTTTGTTTTTTTCAGCCTCACTGCGGCTGTAGATTGCTGCGCCCGTGTAAAGGAGTCCTAAAGAATATTTAACATTAAGCAAAAACTAGTGCCAGATTCTTGACAAGCACACAAGCTACCGCTAATCTCTGCGCCAAAACTATGCCAAATGATTGTGCCCCAATACCTTTACCTTACTTATATTTGTTACTGTATTACTTACTTTCAACAATTTGTTTTCAGCCTTAGGGCGCCTACCCACTGGCGTTTACTATAAGATGTCACAACTTGAGACGTGTAACTTTTGGGAACTTGGTAGCATATAATAGGCTGAAAAATGACTTGTGTCCATCTAGTTCAGCATGCTATCCTGCAATGTTGATCCAGAGGAAGGCAGAAAAACCCAATGAGGCCGAAGCCAATTATACTCATTTTAGGAAAAATATTCCTTCCCGACTCCAATCTGGCAATCGGAATAATCCCCGGGTCACCGACCCTACTGAAGTAATCAGTGACTATAACATATAATATTGTAACTCCCAAGAATGGCGTCCAGGCCCCTCTTGTACTCTTATCGAGTTCACCATCACTACATACTATTTCCTCTAGACGTAGAGGGCGCTCTGTTGGCACAGTCCTGGGTATAAACAGATGATGGGAGCGATCTTTGCATTGTCCCTCGATATATTTATACATAGTTATTAAGTCGCCCCACTCCCCCAACTGTCTTTTTTGCTAAACTAAATAACCCCAATTATAAATCTTCAGCCTTGTGCAAAACTCTGCACTGATCATGATCATATTATATCTGTATAATGGCCGAAGCTCATTTTTCCCGATATAATGCTCCAGTCCCCCTGTATAGACATAGTCCTTTTATTCGATAATTTCTGGTGCTGTCATTGAAATGAATGGAGCAGTGGTTTGCATGCATGTCCTCCATTTCTGCGGGGACTGTCAGGACCGCCATACTTGTGGGAACCCCAGTGGTTGCACCCAATGATCAGAGGGGGGGAGAGCTCCCCCGGCACCCCCCCGAATCTTTTTGCCCGAGTAGGCAGTTACTCGAAAAAAGCGATGCTCGTTTGCGAAATAGCCCTAAACAATATTGTTAAAGGGGCGTTCGAGGCTATCGCTCTTCATGACTGCGAAAGCTTCTTCCCAGGAGCGTGGGCGCAATACACTCGGCGGCACGAAGCGCAATTGTGCCTCAAGGAGAGCGATCCCTTGGCCGGCTTTACTGATACCACGCTACACAGCAGATGAAAGATATGTTTTTTTTCAGACCGCATTCGCTAGTTGTTACCATGTACGTCAGGCGCAAACCGAGCTATAAGTCACGGATGAGAATAACGGAGGAAAAGATTCCTGAAAGTCGCCCAAAGAAAATATGGCAGAGTGAGAAAACCAAACTAAAACGACGCAGACAGTTCTCAGCGAGGCACAGGATTTAATGAATGTAAAACTATTCGTCTGCAATACATGCCGGTCCGAGGATTTACACGTCCAAAAGGGTCTCGTCCAAATGACACGAAGGAACGCTACGCTCTCCGGGGAATTTTTTACACTCCTGGGAAGATTACTGGCATAGTACAACTATCCTACGATAGGTGGCGCGCGTGCGAGCATCGTTGACAGTTATGCCCCCCAGACAAAGATTGTTTGATTTCCATTAAAGCACGAAAGCTCCCCCCCCACCCACTCCTCTCTGCAACCCCTCGGCGCCCCTCGAATCTTTTCGCCCGAGTAGACACTTACTCGAAAAAAGCGATGCTCGATTGTGAAATAGCCCTAAACAATATTGTTAAAGGGGCGTTCGAGGCTATCGCTCTTCATGACTGCAAAAGCTTCTTCCCAGGAGTGTGGGCGCAATACACTCGGCGGCACGAAGCGCAATTGTGCCTCGAACGCCCCTTTAACAATATTGTTTAGGGCTATTTCGCAATCGAGCATCGCCTACTTGGGCGAAAAGATTCGGGGGGCGCCGGGGGGAGCTCTCTCCAACCCCCCAACCCCCCCCCCCCCCCGGCGCCCCCTGAATCTTTTCGCCCGAGTAGACAGTTACTCGAAAAAAGCGATGCTCGATTGCGAAATAGCCCTAAACGAGTACGTTCGCTCATCTCTACATGTCATACTTTGATCGCTCTTGCAATATGATGAAATGCCATAGCGTTACATCATACTGCGAATTGACAGGCGGTCTACCAAGCCACCCCACGAGAATGCCTGGATAGGCATTCTGCTTTGACAGCCCTGGGGCCTTTCAGAAGGCCCCTGGCTGCCATGACACCTGCACGGCTCCCTGTGATCTCCAGAGGTTCGTTCTCATAAGGGTGTTTCTCACCTCATCTTTCTGCATTTTACATACAAAAATGACAGGAAAGGGTTGTGACCCGGCGGCCGTCACACAAGTTCCTCCCTCAGCTTTGAGCCCCATAATGTGGGTGCTGATATGTTCCCTTTAACTGGACCTTATCTTCCCCTTTTAGTTTCTGCCTGTTTATGTTCCCTCTGAGGAGGAGGAGGAGGATTATTTTTATATGCAAACAATGTTCGGGATTACATGGCACGGTATGTAACCAAATCTATATAGGATTGTATTTCATTTTTTGAATTGATCAAAAATATGTATACAATAAAGCGTGTCTCCAAATTTTAAACATTTTGTAGGATATTTACTTAAACCAGCATTTTATACACCAGTCTAAGGCTTCCCTCACACAGCTGAAAAAGCAGCCAAGGATGCTGGGAAAAAAAAAAAGCAGGTGCCGTCCGGGTCCCGGCCACCGATCTCTGCCGCTACTCCGAGCTTCCCCTGCACTGACAAAGGATCTATTGCTGTAAGCAAGGTTTGAGAACTCGCCTCCAGCAATAGACTGCTGTGATTGGGCATCGAGCCAGTGCCGAGAACCAATCACAGCCATTCATTGACTGTCTCAGACAATCAGAGCTTGCTGGCTCTGATAGCCTGGGACAGCCATGAATGGCTGTGATTGGACATCGAGCCAGCGCCTAGAAGCAATCACAGCAATCTATTGCTGGAGGAGAGTTCTCAAACCTCGCTTACAGCAATAGATCATTTGTCAGTGCAGGGGAAGCCCAGGCCGCTGCCCATTCATTTCAATGGGTGACACAGGGCTGAAAACGTCCCAAAATAGAACATGCAACGCTGTTAAAGCGCAGCGTTGAAGACACAGCGTTTTCAGCCTTGTGTGAGCAGCCCCATTGAAATGTATGGGTGCGTTGTACAGCGTTTAGCGCAGCACTAAAAACTGTACAAAAACACCTGTGTGAGGGAGGTCCAAGGGTCCTTTTACACAAAACGAGTGTCAGGCAAACAATGCCCGACATTCATCCCTGTGGTGCTCGCTCTGCACAGGAGCGAGCATTGCTGGATCGCTGACAGCGCAGCCAGCAGGGAGGCGGGGCAGCTGGAGGAGAGTTCTGCCCCCTGCTCACCTCCATTCACTGTAAGCAGCAGACGTTCAGTACTGGACGGCTGCTGCTTACACCGAGAAATGTGTTTGGATTTTAAGCTGCTTAAAAGTGAACAACTGGACGATTCTGATCCAGTCGTTCAGTTTCTGCATGTTTTTACATGGGACAATTATCGTTCAAAACCCCGCGGGAGAACACAAGCTACTTACTAGTATTAAGAGGCACAAGCTACTTACTATTGACATCGTGTGACATTAGGCTGGTCTGTTGGTCGAACGCAGATCTTAGGAACGAAAATGTCCAAGTCCCCTAAAAATAAAAAAAGTATTAGAATGGGAGAGTACAGAGCTTTATTTTTGTGTCTTGGATCTGGATTTGGAGCCTTCCTTAGCAGCTCCTACCAATGATTTACTGTCTTTTGCAGGTCACTTGGAATACCATTCACTGATCATACCTATGAAGA